>NW_016107482.1:648085-738121 GCF_001604975.1 Cebus imitator | reverse complement strand
TCTATAATTAGGGATAGTTTGACTTCTCTTCCTATTGGAATGCCCTTTTTTTTCCTTTCTCTTGCCTTATTACCCTGGTCAGAACTTCCAATACTACATGGAATAGGAGTGGTGAGAGAGGGCATCCTTTTCTTGTGCCACTTTTCAAGGAGAATGCTTCCAGCTTTTGCCCATTCAATATGATATCGGCTGTGGGTTTGTCATATATGACTCTTGAGGTATGTTCCTTCAATACTTAGTTTATTGAGAGGCTTTAACAGGAAGAAATGTTGAATTTTATCGGAAGCTTTTTCGGCATCTATTGGGATAATCACATGATTGCCTGGTCAAGTGTGTTTTTGTAGTGAGTGGTAAGGGTGGTAACAGTTTTTCCTTTTCTTATTTAGTGCTTCCTTTACGAGCTCTTAGAAGGCAGGCCTGGTGATGACAAATTCCCTCAGCATTTTCTTGTCTGAAAAGGTTCTTATTTCTCCTTCACTTGTGAAGCTGTTTTGCCAGATAGGAAATTTGGGTTGGAAATTCTTTTTTTAAGAATGTTGAATATTGACCCCCAATCTCTTTGAGCATGTAGGGTTTCTACTGAGAGGTCCACTATTAGTCAGATGGGCTTCGCTTTGTACGTAACCTGGCCTTTCTCTTTGGTTGCCATTAACAATTTTTTGTTTCTTTTCAACCTTGGAATGTTTGATAGTTATCTTCTTGTGGAATATCTTACTGGGGTTCTCTGCATTTCTGGAATTTTAATGTTGGCCTGTCAAGCTAGGTTATTGAAGTTTTCATGAATTATATCCTAAAATATATTTTCCACATTGGTTCAATTCTTCCATCTCTTTCAGGTAAATCAATAAGTTGTAGATTTGGACTTTTTACATAATCCCATATTTCTCAGAGGTTGGGTTCATTCCATTTTATTTATTTTTCTCTATTCTTGTCTGCTGGTCTTATTTCACAAAGAGAGTAGTTTAGCTTTGCATTTTTCTAACAATCAATGATGTTGAGCACCTTTTCATACACTTGTTTGCCACTTGTATGTCTTCTTTTGAGAAATATTTATTCAGATATTTTGCCTATTTTTAAATAGACTTATTAGATTTTTTTCCTTTAGAGTTGTTTGAGCTCCTCACATATTCTGTTTATTAATCTCTTGTCAGATGACTAATTTGCAAATATATTCCCCCATTCTGTGGGTTGTCTCTTCTTTTTGTAATTGTTTCCTTTCCTGTACAGAATTTTTAACCTGATGTTAGCCCATTTGTCCATTTTTGCTTTAATTGCCCAGTTCAATGACAACACTTCAGTTCAATGTCCTGGAGAGTTTTTCCTGTGTTTTATTTTAGTAATTTAGTCATTTGAGCTGTTGGATTTACATCCGTAATCTGTTTTGATGGGTTTTTATATATTGTGATAGGCTCCTAGTTTCATTCTTCTGCATATAAATTTCTAGTTTACCCAGCACCATTTAATGAATAAATTGTCCTTTCCCCAACATATGTTTTTGGCAACTTTTTCAAAAATTAATTTACAGTAGATAGATTTGTTTCTGGGATCTCTATTCTGTTCCGTTGGTCTATGTGTATATTTTTATGCCAGTGCCATGTTGTTTTGGCTACTGTAGCTCTGTAGAATAATTTAAAGTAAGGTAATGGGCCAAGCTTGGTGGCTCATGCCTGTAATTCCAGCACTCAGGAAGCTGAAATAGGAGAATTGCTTGAACCTTGGAGGCAGAGGTTTAAGTGAGCCGTGATCATGCCATTATACCTTTGCCTGGGCGACAGAGCAAGACTCTGTCTCAAAAAATAAATAAATAAATAAGGTAATGTGATTTCTCCAGTTTTGTTCTTTTTGCTCCAGGTAGCTATGGCTATTCTGGGTCCTTCATGGTTTCATATAAATTTTAGGATTTTTTTTTCTATTTCTGTGAAGAATGTTACTGTTATCTTAATAGGGATTTTATTGAATCTGTAGATTGTTTTGGGTAGATTGCTTTAGGACATTTTAACAATATTGGTTCTTCTAATCCATAAACATAGAATATCTTTCTCTTTTTTGTGTCCTTTTCAATTTCTTTCATTTATATTTTATACTTTTTATCGTGGAGATCTTTCACTTCTTCGATTAATCCTTAGTATTTTATTTAATTTGTAGTTATTGTAAATGGGACTGCTTCTTGATTTATTTTCAGAATGTTTGATGTTGACATATAGAAATGCTGCTGATTTTTATATGTTGATTTTGTAGTCTGCAACTTTATTGAATTGTTTATAGGTTCTAACAGTCTTTAGTTTTTTTCAAATATAAAATCATGTAATCTGAAAACAAAGACAAACTGACATCTTTCTTTCCAATTTGGATGACTTTTATTTCTTTCTCTTGTCTAATTTCTCTAGCTCAGACTTCTAGTACTATGTGGTATAACAGTTGTGAAAGTGGGCATCCTTGTCATGTTCCAGATTTTAAAGAAAAGGCTTTCAGTTTTTCTCTATTCAATATGATACTAGCTGAGAGATTGTCGTATATGCTTTTATACCTAGTTTTTTTAAGGATTAGTATCATAAACAGATGTTGAATTATATCAAATGCTTTTGTAGCATCAATTGAAATAATCATATAGATTTTCGTTTTTCATTATGTTGATAAAATCTATCACATTGATCAATTTGCATACGGTGAACTGTTCTTGCATTCCTGGAAAAAATCCCACTTAGTTATGATAAACAATTTTTAAATGTATTGTTTAATACACTTTGCTAGTATTTTGTTAATGATTTTTGTGTGCATGCTCATCTGAGATATTGGCCTGTCCTTTTCTTTGCTTTGCTTTTTAATATATTTTTCTGGTTTGCGTAACTGGATAATACTGGCCTCGTTGAATGAGTTTTTAGTATTTCCTCCTTCCCTATTTTTTGAAATAGCTTGAGTAAGATCGGTATTATTTCTTCTTTAAAGGTTTGGTAGAATTCAACAGTGAAGCCATAGGGTCCTAGGCTTTTCTTTGCTGGGAGACATTTTATTATAGCTTTAATCTTGTTACTTGTTATTGGTTTGTCCAGGTTTTGGATTTCTTTATGATTGAATCTGGTAGGCTGTATGTCTCTAGAAATTTGTCCATTTTATAAAGACTTTTCAATTTATTGGCACACAGTTGTCCATAGTAGCCTCTAATGCTCCTTTGAATGTCTGTAGTATTGGTTGTAATATCTCCTTTTTCATCTCTGATTTTTATTCACTTGGACCTCTTTTTTCTTCCTAGTCAGTCTGGCTAACTGTTGGGATTGCTTATCTTCTCAAATAAAAACAACTTTTTGTTTTGTTGATCTTTTGTATTGATTTGTTTGAATTTCATTTATTTCTGCTCTGATGTTTATTATTTATTTTATTCTACTAATTTTGGGTTTGTTTGCTCTTTCTACTTCTTGAAGATGTAATATTAGGTTGTTTTTTGAAGTTTTTCTACTATTCCAATATAGGCAATAATAGCTATAAACTTTCCTCTTAGCACTGCTTTTGTTGTGCCTCACAGGTTTTGGTAAGTTATGTTTTCATTATCATTTGTTTCAAGAAATGTTTAAATTAACTTTTTAATTTCTTCATTGACTCACTGGTCACTGAGAAACATATAGTTTCATTTCCATGAACGTGAACAATATTCCAAAATTTCTCTTGTTATTGATACCTGATTTTATGCCTTTGTGGTTTTGAGGAGAAGAATGTGTATTATGAAGCCATTGGATAAAATGGTCTGTAAATATCTTTTAGGTCCATTTGGTCTGTAGTGCAGATTAAGTCCAATGTTTCTTTGTTGATTTTTTGGTCAGGATAATCTATTTAATGCTGAAAGTAGTGTGTTGAAATCTCCAGCTATTATTTTAATGGGGTCCATCTCCCTCTTTAGTGCTAATAACATTTGCCATATATCTATCTATAGTGCCATACAGCTATATGGCAAATGTTATTAGCATTAAAGAGATAGACCCCATTACTATATATATATATATATATATATATATACATATATATACACACACACACATATATACATATTTACAATTGTTATATTCTCTTGCTTAATTACAAATTTATCATTATATACTAACTGTTTTTCTCTTTTTATAGTTTTCTTCAAATCTATTTTGTCTGATTTAAATGCAGGCTACTCTGGCTCTTTTTTGTTTGCATTCTCATGGAATATCTTTTTCATTCCTTTTATTTTCAGTGAGTGTGTATCTTTTCAGAAGTGTGTTTCTTGTAAGCAACAGATCATTGGGTCTTCTTTCTTTCATTTACTTAGTCACTCTCTCTCTTTTGTTGAGGAAGTTAGTCCATTTACAGCCAATGTTATTATTGATAAGCAAATAATTACCCTGTCTATTTTGTTATTTGTTTTCTGGTTATTTTTAGATCTTATCTTCCTTCTTTCCTTTCTCCCTTTTAGGGAACGTGACTTTTTCAGTTGATACCTTTCAATTTCTTGCTTTTCATTTTTTGTGTGCCTGTTCTATGTTTTTTGATTTGATGTTACCATAAGGCTTGCCAATAATGTCTTGTAACTCATTATTTTAAACTGATGGCAATGTAACACTGATTGCATAAACAAACTAACAAACGAACAAGCAAAGAGAAAACGAATAAAAATTATGCACTTTAACTTCATCTCCATGTTTTTTAACTTTTTTTGTTTCTATTTATACCTTATTGTATTGCCTATGTTCACAAAATTATTATAACTGTTTTACTACTTCATCTTGTAGTTTTTCTACTAAAGATAAGAGTAGTCTACACACCACAATTACAGTGTTATTATATTCTGTATTTTTCTCTGTACCTACTATTGCCACTGAGTTTTATAACTTCAGATTATTTCTTCTTGCTTATTAACATTCTTCTCTTTCATATTTAAAAACTCCCTTTAGCAGTTCTTCTAAGTCAGGTCTGGTGTTGCTAAATATCTCAGCTTTGTTTCTGGAAAATTTTTATTTCTTTGTATTTGAAAAACATTCCATCATATGACTGCACTATACTCTAGTTTATAATCAATCTCTCCTCCCATTAAAATATGCTCTAACAAAATTATTTTATATTAGTAAATTGGTGGAAAATTTAGCTGCTAAGTTGATGAGAAGATGTTCATTATCTTATTTTTCAAATAGCTTATTTTTGCTGTTTGAATATACTATTCTAGGATTTTTTTTTTCCGTTGACACCTTAAATATGTCATGCCACTCACTCTGACATATGTTTCCACTGGACAGTCTGCTACCAGGTATATTGTTGCTTCGTTGTATGTTAGTTATTTCTTTTCTCTTGCTTTTTTAAGTGTTCTTTTATTTTCATTGGACTTTGAGAGTTTGTAGATAAAAGGTCCTCAGGTAGTCTTTTTTAGGTTAAACCTGCTTGGTGTTCTATAATCTTCTTGCACTTGAATATTTATATATTTCCATCATTCTCTAGGTTTATGAAGTTCTCTGTTATTATCCCTTTGAATGAACTTTCTACCTATTGCTTTCTCTCTCTCCACCTCCTCTTTAAGTCCAATGACTCTTAGATTTGCTTTTTGGGGCTATTTTCTACATATTGTAGGCATGTTTTATTGTTTTCTTTTTTCTTTTGTCTCGTTTGACTGCATATTTTCAAATAGCCTGTCTTCAAGCTCACTAATCTTTCTTCTGCTTAATCAATTCTGCTGTTAAGAGACTCTGATATGCTCTTCAGCATGTTGAGGTACCATTATATTTTAACAGAGGTAGACTAAGAGGAATAGAACCAGATGATATGTTATTCTGCTGAAAAATTCTTTGATAAAATGTAAATAATTTTAGAAATTGAGTGATGGCTACCATGTGTATTTATTTTATTATCTTTGCTATGTTTAAATTTGCTTAAAATTTTTCATTCAAAATTCTTAAATATATATGTTCACACACACACACACACACACACACACACACACCACCAGAAGTTCAGTGGCTAAAAACTTGGCATCATTTAGCCTAGAGTAGTTAATACTTGTAGTGGCATTCAGTGTGTTTCAAACAGGTAATGTGATCATTAAAGAGTAAAAACGTTTGTCCAAACAAATGAAAGTTTCTAAATTGAATGTTTTAGCTAAATAAGGTGATTAAATTTATAATAGACACGTTAAAAGCAAAAACAGGAACTATTTGATGAATAAGATAATAAGCTTCTACTTATCAACATAACAACTAAATTATCCATCAAGTTACTGATGGAAAATGATTTTATTAGATCACATTTTAATGGAGAGGAGAGGGATGTATTAAAAACTGTTTTATGGTGTAGTGATACTGTAGAATGCAGAAGAAAAATCATAGTAAGCCAGATAGAGACATAAATGATCTTCCCTTTCTTAAGGGGTAGGGATCAACTCAATATGCCATGTTCTCTTGCAGAACATTTTAGACAGATAGTATTATTCTACTGTATTGACTAAAAAAGTGAGGCTACAGTAAGTGGAAAAGCCTATACAAGAAATCAAGGATAGCTTATTGAAAAATTAATGCATTTCACTCTACACTTACTGTCCAAGAGTCCATGACACATCCTGATTTAATGAAAGGAAGTATAAAAGCAAGCTATGGGAGGATGGCTGGAATCCAGGGCTAGCCCAGTGCTTCTACTCAAAGATCAAGATCCTGCTTGAATGTGCAGATGCTCCACTTAGAAGACCTGTTTTCAAACTCTAGCTTTGTATGGATTAATTTAGGTTTATATTTATCTTTCTAAGTTTTCATTTACAAATTAAAAATGGAATTTTTATAAGAATAATTTATAATAAGTAGGCAATAAATTTTAACTATTATAGTGTTCTTTTTATTAAAAATATACCTGGCCTTGGCATTGTTGATAGGTTGGGCATGTAAGTAATCATGGCTCTAACCAGTGTGTTCTGTCCTAGGCATTGATCATGAGCTCTTTCTAAAAGCTGTGATCAGTTCAGTTCCTTAATAGTAATTGCTTTTGACATAATAAGATCAAGTAGATTTTCTTGGCATGTGTTTTTTGTCACTAAAGAAGCTTACAGAGAGGTGACACAAACAGTTTTTGCTTTTTCAACAACAAAAGAAAGCTATAGTTTTCTGGGCTGGTAATTATTTATTGATTTATTGATTTTGTAAGACAGTGGCAAGGGCCCCTTTATGTGCACTAGTTGGTTTTTTTAGAGGGAGAGAGCCCAATATACCTGTTCAAATTTGACTAGAGGCTGTTGTTAAGGAGCTACTGATTTTCACATACCTGGTGATCACTTCCCAAGGTAGGTGCTTGTTGATATTCAGTTGGGGTGGTGGCAAAATATTATGGAAAATATTTAGGGAAAGTTATAGATTATAGTTCCAAACCTTTTGGAAGGCTGAAAGGTTTTATTGAGGCAGGCTAAAGGTGGGTGGCCGGTCCATTAAGTTTAGAAGATAGGGACAATAAGAGGCTTTTCCCAGTTTAAGTCTTTGCCTCTACACTGATCATCCATGTAACTTTGTGCTGGATGGTCTTCTCAGTGGGAGATCAAAAGGGAATTACCTGTTAATAGTGTTTACTCTGGGCCTGGAACCTAAAGCTTTTATTATTCATATAACCACTCTTTTAGCCATGTTAATTATCCACAAGTGTGTTAACTTTGAACCTCTGTTAGAAAATCTTGATGGAATAAATGTGTGGATGAACAGAGGGTCTTGGGGTCAATTGGTTGCATTTCGCCCTCTGAAAGCAGCCTTCAGCCATCCCTAGCCTACTTGTTTCACTGTTACGGTGTGAGAGTGTGTTCATTCATCCGTTATTGAGTCAGGGTCTGCAGGCCACACTTCTGCAAGTGGTGAGCGATGTCTCAGGTGCTGGCATTTCTTCTTTGGATAATAACTTAAAATACATTTATGAGAACTAACCAAACTCAAGGCACTCAGCAGCCCACAGGCCCACTCTGGCACCCCAGGCTGAGCATGGTCAGAGCAGTGCCCTTAGGAAATGACAAAGGAAGGGAGATGAGATAGAAAGTAGGAAAATGTCATTTATGCATGAAAATCAAGAAAGGCTGAGTACTCAAGCTTGGGTCCCCAAATAAATTAGAGTGGGTGTAATGAAAATCAGGGAAAGGAGCTCAAAGACATTGAAACCTCAGCTTCCTGCATGACTCTGTTTATGTGTCCCTCCTGTAATTGTCCACTTAGAAGCTGATTTGAGGTTTGGAGCTGTCATGACAGTCAAGCACAGGGTAATTCATCAACCCATTTCTGACAAACTCAGTCTGATTCACATCAGATGCTCTTTATTTCAGGATGCACAGTGCCTGCTCTGTGTCTTCTACCGAGCTTCCCCATCCTCTGACCTGGGAAAGGTATTTGCCTAAAAAGATCACAGTCTCTTGTTGGAAATAAAAGGTGCCAGAATCTCAGAGAAGTTCAAGACCATTAGCAACTAGCATCTGGGTTGTGTGTGTCTCTGCGTGTGTGATCAGAAAGAATGAAAGAGCCTAGATTTAAAAAAAAACAGCTTTAGCCTGAGTGTGCAACTCTATATTTCATATTGGGAGAGACTTCAATAAGTATTTTTCTCCCACCTCTCTGGTACACAGGGAACTCACCCGAGGAGGATTTTTGTTTTCTCAGATTTTCTCCAAGCATTGCCAGGCTCACAAACTATATGGTAGAAGCCAGACTCTGTTTATTCCTGTAGTTGGGCTCACATGTGGTACTTTCCCATGAAAGTTTACGTGTCTTTTCTCTGGCTAACCTACCCTTACGCCAGCATTCACACATCACCTCTTCTAGTGAGTAGCTACTTGGAACATCTCTTATCCCTGTGACCCACAATTCTTCTAACAAACATAATCATGAAATTTTGATACACTCTGCTCACAGATGGCTGCGTTGGACAGTGTTGCCATAGACCACATTAAATGGACTTTTCAAAAGCATCTCAGTCTCAACATATTCAAGGCTGATAGCTCACCACCACTCCCTTCCATCCTTATGTGCATGCCCAAACTCTCCCTACCCCTTTCACCTATCTCCATTATCTCCAAGCTTGGCATCGACACTTATCCAAGAGACAAAGCTGACATTTTTCTAACTACTACTTCTCACTTCTCTCTCGTGTCCTTCAAGTCCTGTTCATTCTAACTCTTTAATATCAACAGAATTCTTACCTTCAAGGTGCTGTGACTCTCAGGGCATGCTCAGCCCCTTCATTTCTTGGTGCTGTCCATGGATCTTTCTACAGCACCTTGTATTACAGTCTAGCATTGTCACCCTGGGTTTTGAAAACATTAGTCTGTTTACAAGGTTCTGAGGATAAACCTCAAACGTAATTGATCTGGCCTGTCCAGATCTGGATACTCTTTAAATTTCTTTTTTGCCTTATTTCTTACTAATTTCATGATACAATTACAGAAAAAAAATATTTTCACCTTCTCAAGTTTTTGTTCTACGCTCTCTTTTTTTTACTAAACTTTGGAATTTCTGCCTCAAAGACACTTACTCTCCCCTTACTTGCTAACTTCTCAAAATTCTAGTCTTAGTTTGGAGCTCACTCTTCTTGGAAGTGGTCCAAGACTGATTGTTTTGATGTTACACAGTTTACTGTCATGTGAACATACTTATCCCCTGTCCCTGCAGTCATCACTGGTTAGCATTCTTGCTTATTTCAACTTCTGTTCCCCTGCTCAGTTATTCTCTCTGTGAGCATGGTAATAGGTCTGTAAAATTACAGTTGGAAGCAGTTGATACAGATTTATATTAGGTTTAATTAGTGGATGCCGTTACAATAATTATTTCTTTGTATTAAAATATTCTACAAGGTATTACCTTCATTTCCCAGCTTTGAGACTGTTCCAGAAAGTCTGAAGGTAAAGAAATTTAGGAACTCCCCAAGATCAAAACGTTATTATGTAGTGGAGCTTGTAATACAGTCAATCTACTTCTTATTCCAAGTAGCATTCTATTATACTATGATAAACTGCCTTTCTTATTCGTGAAGTGATATGCAGTAAATAGTAAATAGTATGTATGGCATGCAGAACAGAGGCCTATTAAAGGTATTCATATCCTCATACCCAGGACCTGTGACTATTACTTTATATAGAAAAGAGATTTTGCATAGGTGATTATTTTAAGAATTTTGGAATACAAAGATGATCCTGGATTATTTGAGTTTGTCCTCAACATAATCATAAGTGTTCTTGTAAAAGGGTGGCAGAAAGATATTTTACTGTAGGAGAGGAAGTAGGAGATATGGTAACAGATGTAAGAGGTTGTAGTTATGTAAGAAAAGGGTTTGGGAGGCTCAGGCAGGCAGATCATGAGGTCAAGAGATCGAGACCATCCTGGCCGATATGGTGAAACCCCGTCTCTACTAAAAACACAAAATTTATCCAGGTGTGGTGGCAGGTGCCTGTAGTCTCAGCTATTCGGGAGGCTGAGGCAGGAGAATGGCTTGAACCTGGGAGGCGGAGGTTGCAGTGAGCCGGGATCGCACCATTGCACTCCAGCCTGATGCCTGGTGATGGAGCGAGACTCTGTCTCAAAAGAAATAAAAGAAAAAAAGAGAAAAGGATCAGAAATTGCAATGAATGCAGGTGGCCTTCCAAGCTTGAAAAGGAAAGGGAACAGATTCTCTCTCAGATCCTCCAGAGGTAACAAGCCCTGCCAACACCTTGACTTCATCCTGGAGAAACTGGTTTTACATTTATTGCATTTAAAGCTCTAAGATAATAAATTTGTGTTCTTTAAAGCCACCAAATATATGGCAACTTGTTACTTCAGCAATAGGAAACTAATACAAAGAACAAAAAACATGCAATATATACATACAGTACATATTTGATGCATATGTAAGAAGATGTATTCCCATTAAATTCAGACTAATCAGAAGGCCACACAATTCACTGAAACTGTAGAATCAAATAACTACTTTAAAAGTGTTTGAAGTATCAAAATATTTTATGACTTTCTTCTCATTGTTCTCTAATAATCAAATGCAAAAGAAAGGTGAATTAGAGTTGGCCCTTTGCTTTCAAAATATTATTTAATAACCTGATAGGATTAGTCCCTGTTATCTCAATAATTGCTTAAATATAGTTTGTTGCTTTAAAATTGCTATTGGCCTTCATGCTTAATTAGATTTAACTTTGCAGTATATTAAGGGCACTTATTCAGTAAACTTCAATTAAAGATATTTGTGCTGTATGTCACTTAATCACACTGCACCTGTCTGGTATCCTGGTCAGCAAGAACAATGATAGCTCACATTCTGAAAGCCTCAGCCTAGACAAGCTGTAGTCTACTATTGCCTTCTAGCTGTGACCGCTGATTTCTAGTCTACATGTTGCCTTTCCTATCTTCTCCTTTGCACTTGTTAATCTGCCCTAGCCAAGAACCTCAGTAGTACACTCAGACATTCTTTCTTTAAAACTTTTCATGCATCTCTTCTCCAGCTAGTTACCTCCCTTGCCAATGTCTTAGCCCAGAGTTACTTCCTCTCTCATTTGAATTAGTTTTAAGAACACTTTACCTGATACTCCAGTAGCTCCCTGTGCCCTTAGAAACTCCTTTCAGCTGCCTCCGAAGCCCTGTATAACCTGTCCCTTCTCATGCATTCTGGGTCTTGCATGTGGTCTCTTGCCTGGATGTGGAGCCCACCAGCTTACCTGGAAAATCAAGCTCAAATCACAACTCCTACATTCTCATCCTACTTTCCTTGAATTATTTTACTATTCATCTTACTCTTAGTAACACCTATCACATTTCAGTATATTACATAGTACTTTCTAAAATAGATTTGATTTTAAAGCAGCTTTAAGTTCACCGCAAAATTGAGCCAAAGGTACAAGGTATTCACAAACACCGCTCTCTCCCCACCTACACACATACCACATTCCCACTATCACCTTGGAGTAGTACACTTATTACAATGGTGAACCTATGTTGATATCTCAGTCTCACCCAAGGTCCACAGTTTATAAGAGGCTTCATTTGTGGTATTGTACATTCTATGGGTTAGACAAATGCATAGTGAAAGGTATCCACCATTATAGTATCAAACAGAATGGTCTATATATATCATAAAATTTCTTGGCACTCCATGGATTCATCCCTAACCCCTGGCACTAATGATAATTTTACTGTCTCCATATGTATTAGTCTGTGCTCATGCTGCTATGAAAAAATACTCAAGGCTGGGTAATCTATAAATAAAAGAGGTTTAATTGACTCACAGTTTGGCATGGCTGGGAGGCTCTAGGAAACTTTAATCATATCAGAAGAGGAAGCAAATCATCCTTTCTGATGGTGGCAGGAGGGAAAATGAGTGCAAGCAGGGGAAATGCCCGATACTTCTAAAACCATAAGAGTTCATGAGACTCATTCATTATGATAAGAACAGCATGAGTGAAACTATCCCCTTGATTCAATAACCTCCACTTGATACTGCGTTTGACATGCAGGGATTACGAGTACTACAATTAAAGGTGAGATTTGGGTAGGAACATTGAGTCAAACTAGAACATTCAGCCCCTGATCCCTCCCACATCTCATGTCCTCACATTTCAAAACACAATTATGTCCTTCCTACAGTCCCCCAAAGTCTTAACTCATTCCAGCATTAACTCAAAAGTCTAACTCCAAAGTCTCATCTGCGACAGGGCAAGTTCCCTTTATCTATGAACCTGTAAAATCAAAAGCAGATTACTTACTTCCTAGATACAATGAGGGTACAAGTATTGGGTAAATATACCCATTCCAAATGGACGAAATTGGCCACAACAAAGGGGCTAGAGGCCCCATCTAAGTCTGAAATCCAATAAGACAGTTATTAAACATTAAAGTTCCAAAACGATCTATTTTGACTCCATGTCTTACATCAAGGCCACGCTGATATAAGAGGTGGGCTCCTATGACTTTGGGCAGCTCTGTCTCTGTGGCTTTGTAGGGTACAGCCCACCTCCTGGCTGATACACAAGCTGTTGTTGAGTGTCTGCAGCCTTTTCAGGCATAGGGCGCAAGCTGTTGGCGGGTCTACCATTCTGGGGTCTGGAGAATGATGGCCCTCTTCTCACAGCTCCACTAGGCAGTGCCCCAGTGGGGACTTTGTGTGGGGCCCTGACCCCACATTCCCTTTGGCACTTCTCTAGCAGAGGTTCTCCATGAGGGCTCCACCCTGGCAGCAAACTTCTGTGTGGACATCCAGGCACTTATACAATCTCTGATATCTAGGTGAAGGTTCCCCAACCTCAATCCTTGACTTCTGTGCACTGACAGGCCTAATACCACATGCAAGCTGCCAAGATTGGGGCTTGAACCCTCTGAAGCAATTACCCAAGTTGTGCTTCGGCCGTTTTTAACTGTGGTTAGAGCTGAAGCAGCTGAGACCCTGCGCAAAATGTCCTGAGGCTACACAGAGCAGAGGGACCCTGGGTCCAGCCCACACAACCATTTTTCCTTCCTGGGGGCCTGTGATGAGAGGGGCTATCATGAAGGTAACTGACATGCCCTGGAGACATTTTTTCCCATTTGTCTTGGTGATTAACATTTGGCTCCTAATTACTTACACCAATTTCTGCAACAGCCTTGAATTTCTCCTTAGAAAATGGGGTTTTCTTTTTCTATCACTTCATCAAGCTGGAAATGTTTATGCTCTACTTATTCTTGAATGCTTTGCTGCATTGAAATTTCTTTCACCAAATATCCTAAATTATCTCTCTGAAGTTAAAAGTTTCACAGATCTCTAGGCCAGGGGCAAAACACCACTAGTCTCTTTGCTAAAGCATAGAAAGAGTTCCCAATAAGTTCCTCATCTCCATCTGAAACTGTCTCAGATGGACTTCAATGTCCATATCCCTATCAGCATTTTGGTCAGTCATTCAACAAGCCTTTAGGAAGTTCCAAACTTTCCCAAATCTTCCTGTCTTCTTCTGAGCCTTGCAGACTGTTTCATCCTCTGCCTCTTACCCAGTTCCAAGGTTGCCTCCACATTTTCAGGTATCTTGACAGCAATACTCCACTTCTGGTACCAATTTACTCTATTAGTTCAATCTCAGGCTGCTATGAAGAAATGCCTGAGAATGAGTAATTTCTAAAGAAAAGAGGTTTGACTGATTCACAGTTTCACATGGCTGGGAGGCCTCAGGAAACTTACAATTATTGTGGAAGGGGAAGCAAACATGTTTTTCTTCATATGGTGGCAGGAGAGAAAAATGAGTGCAAGCAGGGGAAATGCCAGATGCTTAAAAAACCATCAGCTCTCATGACAGTCACTCATTATCATGAAACTAGCATGGGGGCAACAGTCCCTATGATTCAGTTACCTCTACCCAGCCCCAATCCTGACATATAGGGATGATGAGGATTAAAATTCAAGATGAGATTTAAGTGGGGACACAGAGCCAAACCATATAACTATAGCTTTGCCTTTTCCAGAATGTCATATAGTTGGAATCATACAGTATGTAGCCTTTTCCAGTTGGACTTTTCCACTTAGCAGTATGCATTCAAGTTCCCTCTACATCTTTTCATGGCTTGATACATCATTTCTTTTTTTCTTTTAACTTTTATTTTAGGTTCAGGATACATGTACAGATTTGTTATATAGGTAAACTTGGGTCACAGGGATTTGTTTTACAGATAATTTTATCACCCAGGTACTAAACCTAGTATCTAATCATGATTTTTTCTGCTCCTCTCCCTCCCAACCTGAACCCTCAAGTAGGCCACAATGTCTATTGTCCTCTTCTTTGTATCCATGAATTCTCATCATTTAGCTCCCACTTCTAAGTAAGGACATGCGGCATTTGATTTTTTGTTCCTGAATTAGTTTGCTAAAAAAAAATGACCTTCAACTCCATCAATATTCCCACAAAAGGCAGAATTTTGTTTTTTATGGCTGCATAGTATTCCATGATGTATATGTACTACATTTTCTTTATTCAGTCTGTCATTGATGGGCATTTAGGCTTATTCCATGTCTTTGCTCTAGTGAATGCTGCTGTAATGAACATATGAGCACAGCATGCATGTCTTTATGGTAGAATAATTTATATCCTCTGAGTATATAGCCAGTAATGGAATTACTGAGTCAAATGGTAGTGCTGTTTTTAGCTCTTTGAGGAATTGTCACACTGCTTTCCACAATGGTTAAGCTAATTTACACTGCCATCAACAATGTGTAAATGTTGTCTTTTCTCCACAACCTTACCAGCATCAATTCCTTTTTAAATTTTTAATAGTAATCATTCTGCCTGCTTTGAGATAATATCTCATTGTGGTTTTGATTTGCATTTCTCTAATAACGAGTGATGTCAATCTTTTCTCACATGTTTTTTGGCCACATATCTTCTTTTGAAACGTATCCGTTCATGTCCTTTGTTCGCTTTTTAATGGGGTGTTCTTCCTTGTAAATCGGTGTTCCCTTATAGATGCTGGGTATTAGATCTTTGTAAGATGAATAGTTTGCAAATATTTTCTCCCATTCTGTATGTTGTCTGCTTAATTTGTTAATAGTTTATTTGTATAGAAACTCATAAGTTGAATTAGATCCCAATTGTCAATTTTTGCTTTCATTCCAATTGCCTTAGGTGCCTTAATCATGATATTTTGGCCCTTTTCCATGGCCAAACAGGTATTGCCTATGTTGTCTTCTAGGGATTTTATAGTTTTGAATTTATGTTTGAGAGATTAATTCATTTTGAGATGATTTTTGGATGTTGTGTAAGGAAGTGATACAGTTTCAATCTTCTGCATATGGCTACCCAGTTATTCCAGTAACATTTATTAAATAGGAAGTCTTTTCCCAATTGTTTTATTTTTGTCAGCTTTTTCAAAGATCAGATGGTTGTAGATGTGTAATATTATTTCTGGATTCTCTATTCTGTTCCATTGGTCTATGTGCCTCTTTTTATACCAGTGCCATGCTGTTTTGGTTACTGTAGCTCTTTAGTACCGTTTGAAATCAGGTAGTGTGATGCTTCCAGCTTTTTACTTCTTGCTTAGAATTGCCTTGGCTATTAGGACTCTTTTTCTGTTTCATATAAGTTTTAAAATAGCATTTCCTAGTTTTGTAAAGAATGTCATTGGTAGTTTTTGATAGGAATAGCATTGAATCTTTAATTCCTTTGGACAGTATGGCCATTTTCATTATAATGATATTTCCTATTCATGAGCATGATATGTTTTTCATTTGTTTGTGTCATTTTTTTATTTCTTTGAGCGGTGTTTTCTATTTCTCATTGCAGAGATATTTTACCTTTCTTATTAGTTGTATTCCTATTTTATTATTTCTGTGGCAATTGAGAATGGAACTGTGTTCCTAATTTGGCTCTCAGCTTGACTGCTGTTGTTGGTGTATAGGAATGCTACTGATTTCTTTTTAGCATGGAATGATATTCAATTGTCTATGTGTGAAACAGTTTATTTATTCTTTCACCAGCTGAAGGATATCTTGGTTGCTTCCAAGTTTTGGCAATTATGAATAAACCTGCTATAAACATCCATGTGCAGGTTTTTGTGTGGACATAAGTTTTCAATTTATTTGAGTAAATACCAAGAAGTGAGATTGCTGGAACATATGGTAAAACTATGTTTAGTTTTTTGAAGAAACTGCCAAAATGTCTTTCAAAGTGGCTGTACTATTTTACATACTCAACAGCAATGAGTGAGTATTCTTGTGGTTCCACGTCCTTGCCAGTATTTGGTGGTGTTAGTGTTTTAGACTTTGTTTATTCTAATAGGTGTGTAGTGGTATCTCACTGTTTAATTTATTTAGTTTGCAATTCCCTAGTGACATATGATGTCCAGCATCTTTTCTTCTTGCTTATTTGTTATATGTAAATCTTCTTTTTCAAAGTACCTCTTCAGATCTTTCTCCCATGTTGTTACTGTGTTGTATGTTTTCTTCTTTCTGAGTTTTAAGAGTTCTTTTTGTATTTTTGATGACAGTGGTTTATTAGATATATTTTTGAAAATATATTTTCCCAGTGTATGGTTTGTCTTCTAATTCTCTTGATAATGTCTTCAGTAGAGCTGAAATTTTTAATTTTAATGAACACTAGCTTATACATTATTTATTTAATAAATCATGTCTTTGGTATTATATCTAAAAAGTTATTTTCATACCCACAATCATTGAAATTTTCTCCCATGTTATATTAGAAGAGTTTTATAGCTTTGCATTTTATATTTAAGTTTATGATCCTTCAGGAAATCATTTTTCGAGGTATGTAAAGTCTGTTATTGCTCTCTTTCTTTCTCTCTTTCTCCCTTCCCTTTATATATATATATATATATATTTTTTTTACTTGTAGTTTGTCCATTTGTCCCAAACCAGTTGTTGAAAGACTATGGTTTATTCAATGGCTCTTTATCAAATATTAGTTGACTATACCTATGGAGTTTATTTCTCAATGTTCTATTTTGTTTCAATGGCCTATTTGTTTATTTTTTCACCAATAACATACTCCCTTGATTACTATAGCTTCGTTTAAGTCTTAAAATGAGATAGTGTCATTCCTCTTTTTCTTCTCCTTCAATATTGAGTTTACATCTCCATATAAATTTTAGAACTGGTTTGCTAGTATCCAGGAAATAACTTACTAGGATTTGATTTAAAATACATTGCATCTATAGATTGAATTAGGAAAAAAAAAAAGTCTTTAATGATTATGTCAGATGTTTTCTTCTGCATCTATTAACATGAATAAATGATTTTTCCTGTTAATTTGATGTATTGTATGAATTAATTTTCTAAAGTTTAATCACCCTTCCATACCTGGGATATATCCCTCTAGGTCATGGTGTGATTCATTTTACATACTGTTGGCCTCAATTTTCTAATATTTTGTTGAACCTAAGTTCATGAGAGACACCGATCTATAATTTTCTTGTATGTCTTTGTCCCGTTTTGATCCTAGGATAATACTGATCTCATAGAATGAGTTAGAATTCATACCTTCTGCTTTTATACTCTGGAAATGATTATAAAGAATTAGTATAAATCTATTTTTAGGTGTTTAGTAGCGTGTACCAGTGAACCTGTCTATGATTGATGCTTTTCATTATGAAAGATTATTTACTATTAATTCAATTTATTTAACACATGAACTTCTACTCTGGTTGTTCATTTCTTCTTGTGCAACATTTGGCAGGTTGTCTTGCAAATAATTGGTTTATTTCATTGAAGTTGTCAAATTTGTGGGCATATAATTGTTCATAGTTTATTATTATTATTACTATTATACTTTAAGTGCTGGGTACAGATGCAGAAAGTGTAGGTGTTTTACACAAGTATACATGAGCCATGGTGGTTTGCTGCATCCATCACCACGTCATCTACATTAAGCATTTCTCTTAATGCTATCCTTCCCCTATTCCCCCACCCCCAGCAGGCCCCAGTGTGTGACGTTTCCCTCCCTGTGGGTTCAACTCCCACTTTCCCACTTATGAGTGAGAACATATGGTGTTTGGTTTTCTGTTCTTGTGTTAGTTTGCTGAGAATAATGGTTTCCAGCTTCATCAATATCCCTGCAAAGGACATGAATTCATTCTTTTCTATGGCTGTATAGTATTCCATGGTGTATATGTGCCACATTTTCTTTATCCAGTCTATTATTGATGGGTATTTGGGCTGGTTCCAAGCCTTTCCTATTGTGAATAGTGCCACAATAAATATACATGTGCATATGTCTGTATAACAGAATGATTTATAATCTTTTGGGTATATAACCAATAATGGGATTTCTGGGTCAAGTGGTATTTCTAGTTCTAGATCCTTGAGGAATCTCCACACTGTCTTCCACAATGGATGAACTAATTAACACTCCCACAAAGAGTGTAAAAGCGTTCCTATTTCTCCACATATTCTCCAGCATCTGTTGTCTCCTGACTTTTTAATGATTGCCATTCTAACTGGTGTGAGACGGTATCTCATTGTGATTTTGATTTGCATTTCTCTAATGACTGAGCGATGATGAGCTTGTTTTTATATGTTTGTTGGCTGCATAAATGTCTCTTTTTGATAAATGTCTGTTCATATCCTTTTCCCAGTTTTTGCTGTGGTTGTTTTTTTCTTGTAAATCTGTCTAAGTTATTTATAAATTCTGGGTACTAGCCCTTTGTCAGGTGGGTAGATTGCAAAAGTTTTCTCCCATTCTGTAGGTTGCCTGTTCACTCTGATGATAGTTTCTTTTGCTATGCAGAAGCTCTTTACTTTTATTAGATCCCATTTGTTCATTTTGGCTTTTATTGCCATTGTGTTTGGTGTTTTAGTTATGAAGTCTTTCCCCATGCCTATCTCCTGAATGATATTGCCTAGGTTTTCTTCTAGAGTTTTTATGGTTTTAGCTTTTATCTTTAAATCTTTAATCCACCTTGAGTTATTTTTTTGTATAAGATTTAAGGAAAAGATCCAGTTTCAGCTTTCTGCATATGGCTAGCCAGTTTTCCCAACACCATTTATTAAATAGGGAATCCTTTCCCCATTTCTTGTTTTTGTCAGGTTTGTCAAAGATCAGATGATTGTAGATGTGTGGAGTTGTTTCTGAGGCCTCTTTTCTGTTCCATTGGTCTACATACCTGTTTTGGTACCAGTACCACTGCTGTTTTGATTACTGTAGCCTTATAGTTTAGTTTGAAGTCAGGTAGCATGATGCCTTCAGCTTTTTTTATTTGTGTTTTTATTTTTCCTTAGGATTGTCTTCACAATGCAGGTTCCTTTTCGGTTCTATATGAAATTTAAGGTGGTTTTTCCCAAATCTGTGAAGAAAGTCAATGGTAGCTTGATGGGGATAGAACTGAATCTATAAATTACTTTGGGCAGTATGGCCATTTTCATGATATTCATTCTTCCTATCAATGAGTGTGGAATTTTTTTTTCATTTGTTTGTGTCCTCTTATTTTCTTGAGCAGTGGTTTGTAGTTCACTTTGAAGAGGCCCTTCACATCCCTTGTAAGTTGTATTCTTAGGTATTTTATTCTCTTTGTAGCAATTGTGAATGGGAGTTCACTCATGATTTGGCTCTTTGTTTGTCTGTTATTAGTGTATAGGAATGCTTGTAATTTTTACACATTGATTTTGTATCCTAAGACTTTGCTGAAGTTGCTTATCATCTTAAGGAGACTTTGGGCTGAGATGATGCGGTCTTCTAAATACACAATCATGTCATCTGCAAATAGAGACAATTTGACTTCCTCTTTTCCTAATTGAATACCCTTTATTTCTTTTGCTTGCCGGATTGCCCTTGTCAGAACTTCCAATACTATGTTAAATAGGAGTGGTGAGAGAAGACATCCTTTTCTTGGGCTGGTTTTCAAAGGAAATGCTTCTAGTTTTTGCCCATTCAGTATGATATTGGCTGTGGGTTTCTCATAAATAGCCTTTATTATTTTGAGATACGTTCTATCAATACCTAGTTTTTTGAGAGTTTTTATCATGGTATTCTTTACTAACCTTCTAATGGCCATGGAATCTATAGTGATGTCTTCTCTTTCATTTCTGATATGAGTAATTGTATCTCTCATTTTTTTTTCTTAGTTATCCTAGCTACAGTTTTATCAACTTTATTGACCTTTTCAAAGAAAGAGCTTTTTGTTGATTTTCCTTTTTCTTTCTTTTCTTCTTTCTTTCCTTCTAAAATTGATATATTGTAAGTGTTCATGTTTATGGGATACAGTGTGAGGTTTCAAGCAGTTAGTGTATCCATTACCTCCTAAACTTGTAATTTTTTAATCTTGTTTTCAATTTTATTTAATTCTACTTGAAATTTAATTATGTCTTTTTTTCCACTGCATTTATAATTTAAAAATCATTTTCTAGTTTTCTAAAGTGGAATCTTTAATTATTGATTTTATATCTCTTTTTTTTCTAATCTATGCATTCATTGCTATAAATTTACCTCTTACCACTGATTATTCTGTATCTCACTAATTTTGATGTTGTATTTTCATTTTCTTTTAGTTAAAATAGTTTTTGAATTTTTTTTGATACTTAGATTTGACTCTTAAATTACTTAGAGGTATGATATTTAATCTTCAACTATTTGGGAATTTTTCAAGCTATCCTTCTTTTATTGATTTCTAGTTTAACTCCATTGTCATCTGAGAGAATACATTGTATGATTTCTATTATTTTAAATTTGTTAAGGTGTGTTTTATGGCCAAAAATGTGGTCTGAGTTGTTTGATGTTCCATGTGAGCTTGAGAAAAATGTACACACTGTTGTTGTGGAGGAAGTAGTCTATAGCTGTCAATCACATACAGTTGATTAATGGTGTTGTTGAGTTCAACTGTGTCCTTACTGATTTTCTGCTCACTGGATCTATCCATTTCTGATAGAAGGGTGTTGATGTCTCCAACAATAACACTGGATTATCCTATTTCTCCTTGCAGTTCTGAGTTTTGGCCTAACACATTTTGACATGATGATGTTAAAAGCTTTCACATAAAGAATTGCTGCATCTTGTTGCAGAATTTACTACTTTATTGTTATTTAATATTTCTCTTTATTTCTGATAATTTTCCTTGCTCTAAGGTCTGTTCTATGTGAAATTAATATAGCCACTCCAGCTTTTCAAAAATTAGTGTTGACATAATTATCTTTCTTTATCCTCTACTTCTAGTGTATTATTGTCTTTATATTTAACACAAATTTATTATAGGCAACAGACAGTTGAGTCCCCTCTTATTATTAGGTCTCAGTCTTTAAATAAACCCACACCCCTTGGCTTGAGCTTCACAACTGCTTTCTTTTCCCTGAGCCCCCATAGTTTAAACAGGAAGGCTAGAGGGAGCTGAAATTGGTCATCTCTCTTACCCTGGGTCAGTTAGGCTCCAATAAAACTCCGCTAGGTCAGGCTCTGACCAAACAGTTTTCTTGAGGTAGGTCTTGTTAAAAAACAAAATGCTCTGGTGTGTTTCAAAGTTACTACTCCCACCTCTCCCTGTCAGAAACACAAAAGAACTCTTCTCTGTTATGCACTATAAGAACCCCATGACTTTGGGAGGCCGAGGTGGTTGGATAATGAGGTCAAGAGATCGAGACCATCCTGGTCAACATGGTGAAACCCCGTCTCTACTAAAAATACAAAAAATTAGCTGGGCATGGTGGCGCGTGCCTGTAATCCCAGCTACTCAGGAGGCTGAGGCAGGAGAATTGCCTGAACCCAGGAGGCGGAGGTTGCGGTGAGCCGAGATCGCGCCATTGCACTCCAGCCTGGGTAACAAGAGTGAAACTCCGTCTCAAAAAAAAAAAAAAAAACCCTGTGAAGCTCCTGGAAGTAAAACTCACAAAAGTATGGGGACCTCCCCTGTGACTACCCACTTCCCCACTCCAGGGTTTTCACCTCTAGGACATGTCTATACTGATTCCCAGCAATTTGCCAATTACAGTTTAAACTTTGCTACTCCAGCAATGGCTCCTGTGGTGGCCTCAGCTCATGGATTACTGCCTGTCTCCAGTTTTGGGAGCAGCAGTTTTCCTGTGACCTGACGTCTCTAATAGATCTAAGAAGAGTTGTTGATTTTGCAGTTCTTTCAGCTTTTTGCTTGTTCTGGGATGGAGTGGTGACTTCCGTGCTCCTTACGTGCGGGATTCCAGAGTACTTATTTACCTGTGTATTGTGTTTGGTTCTCCCCAAAAGCTAAGCTCTAAGAAGACAGGTAATCACCCTCCCCCATGCCTCAGACCACCCTGCTCCTCTATCTCATAAATATCCCTAAACCCCACCTTTGGAGAGGTAGATCTGAGACCTGTTTTCTCTCATCTCCTTGCTGGCTGCCACAAGAATACACACTTTCACCCCCGTAAAACTTGTTGACTCAGTGATTGGCACACTGTACAGCAGGCAAAATTGGCATGGTTCAGTAACAACATCATCAGTTCCATGTTTGAAATTCCTTAGTGGATTCCTGTTAGGAAAAGGTAAAAATCCATATGTTTTTCACTTAGATACACAGTTGTTCTGTAAGCAGGCATCAAAACTGCCTTCTTCCAATTTCTCCCCACGACACACACCATCATCCCCTCCATATCTGCTATATAGCTTGCCCCATTTGCTGTGGCTCTCCCAGACCCATTCATTGTCTGATGTGCTCTCACCCAGTGACTTTGCCAAAAAATTCCCCCTTCATCATACAGATCAAAGTTTAAAAACTAGCTCTTTGCAACAATAATGTAACTCTCTAGGATATTAACTGCTGTTCTCTCACTATCTCTGCAAAACACCCCCAGATTGCATGATACTGTATTTGTTTATGCCTGCCTCTCTCAATTAGCAAAGTTCTTCTTAAAAGATGAGATTAGGTCTTACTCATTATGTCAGCAAAATGTTTGACATGTTTAATAAATAATAATTGATTGAATTGGATGAATTTAGGAAGGGATTACTTTGATTCTGATGATTTAGATCAGCTCCCCGACCCCAAACTCTTTTTATGCTTTGGCATACACTAAAAGCTTTATGTGTACTGTCCCAATAATAAGTGAAGAAATCTATCCTTTCAGGAGGAGGCAGCCAGGGTCCAGTTATTCCGATGCCCAGAACCCTAATGCAATCAATATCTCTGCCCATCTGAAACTCAACTTGAGGCTCAGTAGAGGAGTCACTTTAGATTGAGAAGCTGACTCCAATCAGAACTCATTTCTGTGCTCTCTATGCTTCACTTTGGTTTAGTAAGGATGAAAATCTTTTCTATGCTGGATCTCAAGTTTTAGAGCCAGTTAGAAACAGACTCAGGATCTTTCCAATCTACCTATTTATCCTAGAGCTCTGTGGTCCAGTTAATCTACCTATTTATCCTAGACCTCTGTGGTCCAGTTAATCTACTTATTTATCCTAGGGCCCTGTGGTCCAGTTCCCCTGGAACTGGACCTCATGCCAGAAAAGTATATAATTATACTAAAACATGCATATAAATATGTGCATACATATTACATTTATTCAAATCATTTACAAAATATATTTACAAATATGGTATTCAGACAAATACAAACTACATATAATAGTGCTGTTTATTTTTAGCCATTAAAAATAGGGATTTGCAGAAATATTGTGGAGTTTAGACATAAATTATTTTGGCTCATAACACATTTAGTACATGTGTTCATAAAAAGAACTGGATGCCATCATCCTAAGTGAACTAACACAGGACCAGAAAACCAAATTCTGCATGTTCTTACCATAAGTGGGAGCTAATCATGTGCACATGTGTACTTGAGGTTGGAGGGTAGTAGGAGGATTAGGATCAAAAAACTACTTATCAGGCCGGGCACGGTGGCTCAAGCCTGTAATCCCAGCACTTTGGGAGGCTGAGGCGGGTGGATCACGAGGTCAAGAGATCGAGACCATCCTGGCCAACATGGTGAAACCCCCTCTCTACTAAAAATACAAAAACTAGCTGGGCGCGGTGGCATGCACCTGTAGTCCCAGCTACTCGGGAGGCTGAGGCAAGAGAATTGCTTGAACCCGGGAGGCGGAGGTTGCAGTGAGCCAAGATTGTGCCACTGCACTCCAGCTTAGCGCCTGGCCACACAGTGAGACTCTGTCTCAAAACAAACAAACAAACAACAACAAAAAAAAACTACTTATCAGGTACTCTGCTGATTCCGTAGGTAATAAAATAATCTGTACATCAAACCCCCATGACACATAGTTTATCTATATAACAAACCTGCACATGTACCCCAGAATCTAAATTCAAAGTAAAATAATTATAATGACAAAATAAAAAGCTTAAAAACAGAATCCACTATAAAATTGTCTGAGAGGAAAAAAAAAACAGTTTTATCATTGATTTAAAGAATGGGCCAGGAGTAAATAAAACTGAAAAATGAAAAAAGAAATAATTACTCAACTCAAGAGATCTTGCCTAGGTCATTTACAAACACTGTATTTTTTTGTAATTACAAATAATCACTTTTTCAAGCAAAATGCAACCTGATTTTTGTGTGAATCCTGTCTGAGCGTTATGGTTGCATTTAACCCTGGATTTTATTTTCATTACCTTTAATGCCAAACAAATAATGCTGTTTATTTTTTTTCAGTCCCTCACATTCAAATGAGATCTGTGACATTTACCAGAATGCTGAATACCTAGACTGAAGGCTATTATGTAGTTCACTATTACATTTATAAACAGCACTCTTTTTTCAGTCCAAAAATGCCATTCACTTCTAATTTTCATATGTCTTATTCATTTACATGTTTTAATGAAAAAAATCATAAGATTTAGTTACATATGCAGATAGTGCTTCACTGCACAGCACAGAAAGAGTTCCACATTTTTCTCTGAGATCCTGACCCTAACATTATAAATTACCAACTTGTCCCTTAAAGCTGAGTTTTTATTTTTTTGTGGTGTTACTTAAATTTCAAACAAAATATTATAGGGGAATCTATCAGATAAGATAGGAAAAAATATTTTAAAAGTCAGAATTGTAGTGGCTGGCAAGATAGCTGAATAGGAATAGCTTTGGTCTGCAGCTCCCAGTGAGATTAACACAGAAGGTGGGTGATTTCTGCATTTTCAACTGAGGTACCTGGCTCATCTAATTGGGACTGGTTACACAGTGGGTGCAGCCCATGAAGGGTGAGCCGAAGCAGGGTGGGGTGTTGCCTCATCCAGGAAGTATAAGGGGTGGAGCAACTCACTCCCCTAGCCAAGGAAAGCTGCGAGGGACAGTGCCATGAGCAATGGTGCATTCCAGCCCAGATACTATGCTTTTCCCACAGTCTTTGCAACCCACAGACCAGGAGATTCCCCTGGGTGCCTACACCACCAGGACCCTGGGTTTCAAGCATAAAACTGAATGGTCATTTGGGCAGACACTGAGCTAGCTGCAGGATGGTTTTTTTTTTTGTTTGTTTGTTTGTTTGTTTTTCATACTCCAGTGGCACCTGGAATGCCAGTGAGACAGATCTGTTCACCACCTTGGAAAGGGGGCTGAAGCCAAGGAGACAAGTGGTCTAGCTCAGTGGATCACACTCCCGTGGAGCCCAGCAAGCTAAGATTCACTGGCTTGAAATTCTCGCTGTCAGCACAGCAGTCTGAAATCAACCTGGGACACTCTACCTTGGTGGGGAGAGGGGTGTCTGCCATTACTGAGATTTGAGTAGGCAGCTGTCCTCTCACAGTGTAAACAAAGACACTGGGAAGTTCAAATGGGGTGAAGCCCACCACAGCTCAGCAAAGCCACTGTAACCAAACTCCTCTCTGGATTTCTCCTCTCTGGGCAAGGCATCTCTGAAAGAAGGCAGAAGCCAGAATCAAGGACTTACAGATGAAACTCCCAACTCCCTGTGACAGAGCACCTGAGGGAAGGGGCGGCTGTGGGCACAGCTTCAGCAGAATTAAATGTTCCTGCTTGCCAGCTCTGAAGAGAGCAGCAGAGGTCCCAGCACAGCACTCGAGCTCTGCTAAGGGACAGATGGCCTCGTTAAGTGGGTCCCTGATCCCATGCCTTCTGATTGGGAGACACTTCCCAGCAGGGGTCAATAGACACCTCAGACAGGAAAGCTCCAACTGACATCTGGCAAGTGCCCCTCTGGGACAAAGCTTTCAGAGGAAGGAGCAGGCAGCCATCTTTGCTGTTCTGCAGCCTCCGCTGGTGACACCCAGGCAAACAGGATCTAGAGTTGACCACCATAAAACTCCAGCAGACCTGCAACAGAGGGGCCTGTTAGAAGGAAAACTAACAAACAAAGAAATAGCATCAACATCAACAAAAAGGATGTCCACACAAAAACCCCATCTGAAGGTCACCAGCATCAAAGAGCAAAGATAGATAAATCCAGGAAGATGAGGAGAAACCAGCGCAAAAAGGCTAAAGCTTCCAAAAATGACAATGCTTCTTCTCCAAAGGATCACAACTCCTCGCAGGCAAGGGAATAAAACTGGGCAGAGAATGAGTTTGATGAATTGACAGAAGTAGGGTTTAAAATGTGGACAACAACCGATTCCTCTGAGCTAAAAGAGCATGTTCTAACCCAGTGCAAGGAAACTAAGGACCTTGAATAAAGATTAGAGGAATTGCTAACTAGAATAACTAGCTAAAGAAGAACATAAATGACCTTATGAAGCTGAAAAACACAGCACAAGAACTTCATAAAGCATTCCTAAGTATCACTAGATGAATCCATCAAGCAGGAGAAAGGATATCAGAGATTGAAGATCAACTTAATGAAATAAACTGTGAAGACAAGAGTAGAGAAAAGAGAATGAAATGCAATGAACAAAGCCTCCAAGAAATATGGGACTATGTGAAAAGACCAAACTTACATTTGATTGGTGTACCTGAAAGTGATGGGGAGAAAGGAACGAAGTCGGAAAACATTTTTCAGGGTATTATCCAGGAGAACTTCCTCAAACTAGCAAGACAGGCCAACATTCAAATTCAGAAAATACAGAGAACACCACAAAGATACTTCTTGAGAAGAGCAGCCGTAAGACACATAATTTTCAGACTCATCAAGGTTGAAATAAATGAAAAATATTACAGGTAGCCAGAGAGTAAGGTCAGGTTACCCATAAAGGTAAGACCATCAGACTAACAGCAGATTTCTCTGCAGAAACCAAGCAAGATGAGAGTGGGGGCCAATAATCAATATTCTTAAAGAAAAGCATTTTCAACCCAGAATTTCAGCTCCAGCCAAACTAAGCATCATAAGCAAAAGAGAAATACAATCATTTACAGAAAACCAAATGGTGAGAGATTTTGTCACCACTAGGCCTGCCTTACCAGAGCTCCTGAAAGAAGCACTAAATATGGAAAGGAAAAATCAGTACCAGCCACTCCAAAAACATACCAAATTGGAAACACCATCAACACTGAAGAAACTGCATCAACTAATGGGAAAAATAACCAGCTAGCATCATAATGAGAGGAACAAATTCACACCTTAAATGTAAATATGCCCCAATTAAAAGATATAGACTGGCAAATTGGATAAAGAGTCAAAACCCATCAGTGTGCTGTATTAAGGAGACCTATCTCACATACAAAGACACACAAAGGCTCAAAATAAAGGAATGGAGAAAGATTTACCAAGCAAATGAAAAGAAAAAAAAACAGAGGTTGCAATCCTAATCTCTGAGAAAACAGACTTTAAACCAACAAAGATCAAAAAAGACAAAGAATGGCATTACATAATGGTAAAGGTACCAATGCAACAAGAAGAGCTAACTATCCTAAACATATATGCACCCAATGCAGGAGCACCCAGATTCATAAAGCAAGTTCTTAGAAACTACAAAGAGACTTAGATTCCCACACAATAATAGTTAGAGACTTTAACACCCCATTGTCAATATTAGACAGATCAATGAGTCAGAAAATTAACAAGGATATTCAGGACTTGAACTCAGCTCTGGATCAAGTAGATCTATTATACATCTACAGGAATCTCCACCCCAAATCAACAGAATATACATTATTTTTAGCACCACATCACACTTATTGTAAAACTGACCGTATAATTGGAAGTAAAACACTCCTCAGCAAATTCAAAAGAATGAAAACCATAACAGTCTTTCAGACCACAGTACCATCAAATTAGAACTTGGGATTAAGAAACTCACTCAAAACCACACAACTACATGAAAACTGAACAACCTGCTCCTGAATGACTACTGAGTAAATAATGAAATTAAGGTGGAAAAAAATAAGTTCTTTGAAACCAATGAAAACAAAGACACAACATACCTGAATCTCCCCGACACAGCTAAAGCAGTGTTTACAGGAAAATTTATAACACTAAATACCCACAGGAAAAAAGTGGGAAAGATCTAAAATTGACACCCAAACATCACAATTAAAGAAACTAGAGAAGCAAGAGCAAAGAAATTCAAAACCTAGCAGAAGATGAGAAATAACTAAAATTAGAGCAGAACTGCAGGAGATAGGGACACAAAAATCCCTTCAAAAAAAAATCAATGAATCCATGAGATCATTTTTTGAAAAGATTAACAAAACAGATAGACAGCTACCCAGATGAGCAAAGGAGAAACGAAAGAAGAATCAAATAGACTCAATAAAAAGTAATAAAGAGGATATCACCACTGATCCCACAGAAATACAAACTACCATTAGAGAATAATATAAACACCTCTATGCAAATAACGTAGAAAATCTAGAAAAAATTGATAAATTCCTGGACACATACACCCTCCCATAAATTCCTGAATGGACCAATAACAAGTTCTGAAATTGAGGCAGTAATTAATAGCCTACCAACCAAAAAAAATAGCCCAGGAAGACAGACTCACAGCCGAATTCTACCAGAGGTACAAAGAGGACCTGGTTTCATTCCTTCTAAAACTATTCCAAACAATAGAAAAAGAGGAACTCCTCCCTAAATGATTTTATAAAGCCAGCATCATCCTGATAACAAAACCTGGCAGAGATACAACAACAATAATAACAACAAAATTTCAGGCCAATATCACTGATGAACATCGATGCAAAAATCCTCAATAAAATACTGGCAAACCAAATCCAGTAGCATATCAAAAAACTTATCCACCACAATCAAGTCAGCTTCATCCCTGGGATGCAGGGCTGGTTTAACATATACAAGTCAACAAATGTAACCCAATACATAAACAGAACCAATGACAAAAACCACATGATTACTTCAATAGATGCAGAAAAGACCTTTAATAATATCTAGCAACTCTTCATGCTAAAAACTCTCAATAAACTAGGTATTGATGAAACATATCTCAAAATAATAAGAGATATTTATGACAAACCCACAGCCAATATCAGACTAAATGGGAAAAAACTGCAAACATTCCTTTTGAAAACTGGCACAGGACAAGGATGCCCTCTTTCCCCACTCCTATTTAACATAGTATTGGAAGTTCTGGCCAGAGCAATCAGGCAACAGGAAGAAATAAAGAGTATTCAAATCAAAAGAGAGGAGATCAAATTGTCTCTGTTTGAAGATGATGTGATTGTATATTTAGAAAACCCCCCATCTTAGCCCCAAATCTCCTTAAGCTGTTAAGCACCTGCAGCAAAGTCTCAGGATACAAAATCAATGTGCAAAAATCACAAGCATTCCTATACACCAATAATGGACAGAGAGCCAAATCTGAGTGAACTCTCATTCACAATTGCTACAAAGAGAATCAAATACCTAGGAATACACTTACACAGGATGTGAAGGACCTCTTCAAAGAGAACTGCAAACCACTGCTCAAGGAAATAAGAGAGGACACAAACAAATGGAAAAACATACCACACTCATGGATAGAAAGAATCAGTATTGTGAAAATGGCCATACTGCCAAAGTAATTTATAGACTCAGTGCTATTCCCATCAAGCTACCATAGACTTTATTCACAGAATTAGAAAAATACTACTTTAAATTTTATATGGAATTTAAAAAAGAGCTCATATAGCCAAGACAATTCTAAGCAAAAACAATAAAGATGGACCTCGTATAGCCAAGACAATTCTAAGCAAAAACAATAAACAATAAAAACCTTACCTGACTTCAAACTATAATACAAGGCTACAGTAACCAAAACAGCACAATACTGGTACTGAAACAGATATATAGACCAATAGAAAAGAACAGAGGCCTCAGGAATAACACCACATATCTACAACTGTTTGGTCTTTGACAAACCTGAAAAAAAGCAGCAATGGGTAAAAGATACCCTATTTAATAAATGGTGTTGGAAAAACTGGCTAACCATGTGAGGAAAGCTGAAACTGGACCATTTCTTATATCTTATACAAAAATTCACTGCAGATGGATTATAGATTTAAACATAAATCCTAAAACCATAAAAACCATAGAAGAAAACTTAGGCAATATCATTCAGGACATAGGCATGGACAAAGTCTTCATGACTAAAACACCAAAAGCAATGGCAACAAAACCAAAATTGACAAATGGGATCCAATTAAACTAAAGAGCTTCTGCATAGCAAAAGAAACTATCATCAGAGTGAACAGACAACCTACAGAATGGGAGAAAAGTTTTACAGTCCATCTGACAAAGGGCTAATATCCAGAATCTACAAGAAACTTAAACAAACTTACAAGAAAAAGACAAACAACCCCATAAAAAAGTGGGCGAAGGATATGAACAGACACTTTTCAAAAGAAGACATTTATGTGGCAAACAAACATATGAAAACAAGCCTGTATTCTCTAGTCATTAGAGAAATGCAAATCAAAACCACAATGAGATACCAACTCACACCAGTTAGAATGGTGATCATTAAAAAGTTAGGAAACAAGAGACACTGGAGAGGATGTGGAGAAATAGGAATGCTTTTAAACTGTTAGTGGGAGCGAACATTAGTTAAACCATTGTGGAAGACAGAGTGGAGATTCCTCAAGGATCTAAAACCAGAAACACCTGCTGACCCAGCAATCCCATTACTGGGCATATACCCAAAGGGTTATAAATCATTTTATTATAAAGACACATACAAGCATATGTTTATTGCAGCATTATTCACAATAGCAAATGCATGTGACCAACCCAAATGCCCTCCAATGAATAGACTGGATAAATAAAATGTGGCACATATACACCATGGAATACTATTCAGACATAATAAAGGATGAGTTCACGTCCTTTGCAGGGACATGGATGAAGCTGGAAACTATCATTCTCAGCAAACTGACACAAGACCAGAAAACCAAACACTACATGTTCTCACTTATCAGTGGTAGCTGAACAATGAGAACACATGGACACAGAGAGGGGAACATCACACACCATGGTCTGTTGGGGTATTGAGGGCTAGGGGAGGAATAGCATTAGGAGATATACCTAAGGTAGATGATGGGTTGATGAGTGTAGCAAACCACCATAGCATGTATATACCTATGTAACAAACCTGCACATGCATTCCAGAACTTAAAGTATACAAAAAAAAAAAAAAAATCAGAATTGCGGGCCGGGCACAGTGGCTCATGCCTTTAATCCCAGCACTTTGGAAGGCCAAAGTAGATGAATCACCTGAGATCAGAAGTTCGATTCCTGGCGGTCAACATGGAAAAACCCTGACTCTACTAAAAATACAAAAAATAACTGGACGTGGTGGTGGGCACCTGCAATTCCATCTACTCAGGAGGCTGAGGCAAGAGAATGGCTTGTGCCCAGGAGGCGGAGGTTGTAGTAAGCTGAGATCATGCCACTGTACTCCAGCCTGGACAACAGAGCATCAGAATCACTCTGGTAGGTGCAAACACATGGGCCTGCAGCTGGTCCTACTCTGCAGCATCCCTGCTGGACCCTACAATTCATAGAAAGAACCTAACAGGATCCCTCATGTTTGGGCACGTGTGCATGGTCCACAGCAAGGAACTAACAGAACTAATGGGATGCACAAGGATCTGGTGGGAAGGTGAACAAGACCAAGTTGCTGGCTCAATGAGCGGGAGCAATGGAGAGCAAATCAGAGCAGCACAGGGTAGCGGTAAGGTTACCTGAGTTTGTGGAGGGCTGAGATGTTGTGTCAGGGAAAGAGGTCAGTGTAAATAGGTATACAGTTTTCTGCTTTCTTCACATCCTCAGGCTTCTAAAGCTCAGACACTGCCTTGCTTCCATCGGCTGCCACCTTGACTTGGAAAGTTCCAGTCCAGGGAAAGCACGCCTTCACACTGCTTCAGGTTCTAAAGTAAAAAATTACTTTCTCAAAATGAAAGCAGAATAGTGTTATGATCGTGCGACAATGTAGAATGAGACACTTTCTCACAGTAAATCGAAGAAGACACATTTATTTCCGGTGTTCATCAAATTTCTGTTTCTTTAGTTATAGATCAGAACAAGTAGTCAGCTTACTCCAGGGCACATGCTCACAATTTCCTCCACCATATAAATGCTTATTTTTATTTCTGATTCTTTTATTTGAGGTGGGAAATCTAGAGTTGAACTTTCTTAAATTGTGTATTAAAATATGCGAAATTGTACTCAAATTGTAAAGAGGCCAGGACCTGTGGCTCATGCCTGTAAAACCAGCACTTTGGGAGACCAAGGTGGGTGGATCACCTGAGGTCAGGAGTTTGAGAACAGCCTGGCCAACATGGTGAATCCCTGTCTCTACTAAAAATACAAAAATTAGCTGGACATGGTGACAGGTACCTGTAATCTCAGCTACTCTGGAGGATGAGGTAGAAGAATTGTGAGAACCAGGAAGGTGAGGGTTGCAGTGAGCTGAGATCATGCCATTGCACTTCATCCTGGGCAAAAACAGCGAAACTGTCTCAATACATATATACATACATACATACATACATACATACATACATACATACTATAAAGAAGTCAGTTTCTCAAAACTGGATAGCCCATCACTCATAGGTGGGTGTTGAACAATGAGAACACAAGGACACAGGGAGGGGGGCATCACACACTGGGGTCTGTCGGGGGGAAATAGGGGAGGGACAGCAGGGGATGGGGAGTTGGGGACAGATAGCATGGGTAGAAATGCCAGATATAGATGATGGGGAGGAAGGCAGCAAACCACATTGCCATGTGTGTACCTGTGCAACAATCTTGCATGTTCTTCACATGTACCCCAAAACCTAAAATGCAATTTAAAAAAAGTAGCCCATTATTAAGGCCACTTTCCTACCTACCTTTTGATAGCTATTTGTTACATGTGCAGTCGTTGATTACATTGATGTGTGTCAGGCTTAGGACTTCATTAAAGGAGTGTCTCCTAAGCTGCACAGTTCTAACTTGGAACCACAAGCAGTTACAGTCAGCAGATCATGAGAAATGTTCAAAGACTGACAGCAGCTAGCTCAGTCAAGGATCAAAGATGGCATGCAATGAGAAAGAAATGCAGTTTTCAAAGGAATGAACAAGGCCAGAAATGAGTGGTATAGAAGTGTGTGTCTATGAGAAGCACGATTTGGATGAAATGGGTCTAAATTCAGGCCAAGTGAGGGAAAGTAATCTAAGGAGCCAAAAGATTGAGGCCAAGCAGGTCACGCTCAAATGGTCGTGCTTACTCCTGAAGCCAGAGGTTGTGATGGATGGTCTAACGTGTGTTGTCAACGTGACTTACAGCACCCACAGTGGCTGCAGTGCAGGAAAGTCAGGTGCAGTGTGAAGAGCCAGAGAATCCCAGTGGGAACGTGTTGCTGCCCCAGACCATGTCTTGGGCACGAGAGCAAGCCAGGAAGCCAGCAGTGACAGTCAAGGCAGAGATGAAAGGTCGTGCTGCTCAGCACCAGGTCTGTCTTCACCTTCGCAGCATTGGTGCTGGATGGAGATCCGATGCTTGAGAATGGAAAGCCTGAAGATGCACCATTCTTCTTGAGAAGAGCCTGATAGTGGAGAGGTTCGCCATTGCAAGGAAAACTGGCTTTGGAAGACAATGTGACTCTCCAGAAGTGTGTTTGCCTGTGTGTGTGCACATGCATGTTACATGCCAAGTTAAAAACCCTGAGGCTGCACAAACCTGGTGTCCATTGATGGATTATGGAACTTTCATAGAAATAATAAACACTCTTAAGTTATGGATGCCTCAAGCACCTTGATGTGATCATTGCATATTCTATGCACATAACAAAATATGACATAGACCTTACAAACTTGTAAAATATGTTTCAATTAAAAATTAAACATATACATATAGACACACACACACACACACACACACACGCACAAACACACAAAAGAAAGGCTTGGGAGACATACCAGAAGTGCCAGTCAAGGTATATTAGTGAGTTCCTACAACTCATATTTTCTCCAATTGCTTAGAAAACAAAAATGTGGAACCAATGGTGCTTTATTTTTTAAAGAAAACTTAAAATAAAAATGGCGTTTTAAAACAAACAAATAAAACATAATCTCAGCAGAAAGGACAGAACACTTACTTAGTTTACCTATATTTAGGTTCAAGAGTTTAGAATCTTTAGTGGAATATCTATATTTATATAGATATAGATACATGATATATTTGTATTTATCTATTAAATATAGAAGTGTATATATTTAATTTTGTGAGAGCTGTTTCAAGTCTCACTTTTTTCTGATTTAAATGACTTGGTTGTAGCTGAAGGTCATTCATCTAATCTTATGGAACATTTTCCTCTGGCATCTGCATGCCTCCTGAAGGACATGGGCAGGAATGCTCCAGATTCATAACAAAGAATGAGAACTCATAAACTTGTAGTATTCACCCCTACCTGTCTCCCCGACATCTCTCTGGAAATGCCCAATGCTTCTCTCTTTCTGAACACAAGTCTTCCCTCCTGGCCACGCTCAGAGTGGAAGACTCTGGACCATCTACGTGTGGATTCCAAATTCCCAGGGAAGGGGCTCTGACTGCCTCAATTCTTGTGAGGTTTCACACCTGGCTAGTGGTGGAAAGAAGGCTACTGGGCACACCCCATGGTCCTATAACATTTGCTAGGTGGCCTGGGCTGACCCAGTAGATAGGAAAGCATCTCGCCTCGAGAGGGAAATCCATAAACTGGACCTACACTACCCAAAGTATTGGGGACAATGGACATGGAGGATTTTAGAGTAGATGGAGCTGTCGCAGAGATTGGCCTTCTTATTCACTCTTTCCTCCTGCTCCAACAGAGTCTTGCTCCTCATTTTGAAAGAAAGAGGGTTTAAGAATAATAAGGTATTTGCATGCAAAAAAGAAACTGTCTCCATGAGAAGTAAACATAAGGCAGCACTGTTGATAGTCATTGTGATGGGCATAAAGGTACGTGGACATGTAAGACTGTGAGTGTAGCTGTGTGTGCCTATGGGTACATCTGTGTGTATGGGCACCTCGATAGAAGCTCTGTGCATGTGTGTAAGGCAATGTGTGGCTCCATGTATTTGTGTCTGTGTATGCATCTATAGGTGTCTGTATGTGTGGCTATGTGTATGTGTGCATCTATGTCTGTATGTGAGTATCTGTGTGGCTGTGTGTCTTTATGTATACATCTGAATATGTCTGTGAGTGCATATGTGTCTGTGTGTGGCTGCATGTGTCTTTGTGTCTGTGTATTTGTGTGTGTGTTGGTGTTTCTGTGTGTTTGTGTCTCTTTGTACGTGTTTTTGTGTCTCTGTGTATGTACTGTGTGTCTCTGTGTACGTACTGTGTGTCTATGTGTGTATCTCTCTGTGCATGTCTCCGTGTGTGGTGTATGCGTGTGCCCATATGTGTCTCTGTGAATGTATGTGGCTATGTGCGTATGTCTATGTGTATGAGTGTGTGTATGTGGCTGTGAGTCTATGTGTGTGAGTGTGTGTATATGGCTGTGTGTGTGTGTGTTGGCTGTGTCTCTGCATGTGTCTGTGTATGTATATGACTGTGTGTGTTTCTCTGTGTCTACATGTCTCCACATGTGTCTTTGGGTGTGTCTGCACATGTCTCTGTGTGTATCAGTGTCTATGTGTATATATGACTATGTATCTCTGCCTGTTTCTCTGAGTGTGTCTGTCTATGTGTGCATATGGCTGTGTGAGTCTCTCTGCATGTGTGTCTGCATGTGTCTCTGTGTATGTCTGTCTTTGTGTGTATATGGCTGCATGAGTCTCTCTACATGTGTCTCTGCATGTGTGCCTGCATGTATCTCTGCATGTGTCTATGTGTGTATATGGCTGTGTGAGTCTGTCTGCGAGTGTCTCTGCATGTGTATCTGCGTGTGTCTCTGTGTGTGTCTATATGTGTATATGGCTGTGTGAGTCTCTGAGTGTCTCTGCATGTGTGTCTGTGTGTGTCTCTATGTGTGTATATGGCTGTGTGAATCTCTCTACATGTGTCTCTGCATGTGTGTCTGCATGTGTCTCCGTGTGTGTCTATGTGTGTATATAGCTGTGGGTGTCTCTGCCCATGGTTCTGCATGTGCTTCTGTGTGTAACTGTGTGTGTCTGTGGGTGTGTGAGGCCATGTCATGGGAGGCAGCAGTGCGCTGTGCTGGTCTGCAGCAGAGTAAGCTCCGTGCAGCAGCAGCACAGTCTCCAGCTACCCCTCTCGATAGGGAGGAGCTGTAGACGGTGGCATCAGCTGCACTGACAGAGGTGAAGTCCTTCACAGGCCTTCTTGAGAGACATCAGAGAAAGAGACTGTTTAACAGGAGAGAAAGAAGAGTCTCAGGTGTTACATAGCAGCTTAAGAGACACATTGAGGAAAACACGGAATTTACTCTTAGGGACTCTGGAGTAACCCAGGGGCCTTGGGAGAGTCGGGGAGGTGGAGGACCTGGACGTTTTTCACCAAGTGAGCTGCAGAGCCTGGCCCAGGTGGCTTGAGATGAAGCTCACTATGCTCTTTCCCTTCTCTCTGTTCAGCATGGGGCTGGGCAGCTGTGTATCCTCTGGCTGTTCTTTCCTTAATGAGCAATGATGTTTGAAGTTTCTCGCCTTTTGGTCCTGCTCATCCGCTCTTGCTATTTGCTTCTCTTCTGAAGACCAAAAGAGGCAGATTTTTGTTTTCTTCTCACTGACAAAGATGAAGCACATCCCAGCATGGAGCAGGCAGTGCACGGCAACAGGGAGGTCTTCGAGACCGAACACACAGCTCTTGACTAGCAGTCAGCATCTGTGGCTCTGAGCTCCGCTCCTCTCCCTTACCTTGATGACACAGTGGTCAGCTGGAAGGTTTTAGTCCAGCTGCCCTTCCCCTTTTGTCATTTAGGAGAAGTTATTTATTCCTCCGATCCTGAAATTGCCCATCTGTAGAGAAATAGTGCTTTGGTTTTCAATATCCTCTCCAAGAAGCATATTTCAAAATCAGGGAATGTTATAGAGGTAGAAGAAATAGTGTCATTGTACTGAGTAATCCAGCAGTTAAATTGGTTCAGGGAATCTGATGTCCCAAAGCCCCCACAAATGTTAAATCACTTAGCAGGTTTTCACAGAAACAAGAATCCTAAACCAAAGTTCGCTGTTTGTTTTGTTTTGTTGTTTTTGAGATGTAGTCTTGCTCTGTCACCAGGTTGGAGTGCAGTGGCATGATCTCGGCTCACTTCAAACTCTGCCTCCAGGGTTCAAGTGATTCTCCTGCCTCAGCCTCCCGAGTAGCTGGGACTACAGGTGCCTGCCACCACGCCCAGCTAATTTTTGTATTTTTAGTAGAGACGGTTTCACCATGTTGCCCAGGATGGTCTCGACCTCTTGACCTGTGATCAGTCTGCTTCGGTCTCCCAAAGTGCTGGCATTACAGGTGAGAGCCACCGGTGCCCCGCCTAAGTTCACTGTTTTAAAGATGCCTGATAGAAGCAAAGCTAGATAAGAGAAAGAGGGGAGGAGACGAAAAGAGAAGTCCGGCTCCAACAGCTCGCTATGTCTGCACTTTTGCTGATGGGAACAGAAGATTTTGAGGACACACGATGGAAGCGGGGGCTATCAGGTGCCTATTTGATTCAAGGAGAGGGAAGAAAGCCTAGATGAGTTTAGCAGCTTAAAACTTAAAGAGGTGGGAGGTAGAAATTTTTGAAAGACAGCCTTTAGTCAGAAAAATAGGAAACAACTATAATTGCTTGAAGTTTTTCATCCTAACAAGCAAAGTTGCTAGAACTTCTCTTACAGGTTAAAAATACTAGGATTTTCAGTGAAAAATATACATTTAATTAGATTTTTACCATCATAAGGCCAATAGCAACATGAGTGAGAAGGTCATGTGTTCTTTGGATTTATGCTTTTATTCTTTAGTTGATGACTCAGAGATGTAAGCGGCTGTATATACCCACAGCTCATTTCAAAGGTGCATTTTGGATAAAGGGTTTATCTAAGTAAAAATATACAGACCCTTTTATATTCGTTTATTTTCAACTTTATAGAGAGACAAGGTCAGTTCTTCTGCTACTGGCCATAAATCAGTAGCAACTGAGAATAACTCCTTTTTACAAATAGCATAGCTAACTGTGCACACACTCAATTCTAAAATATTGCAGAAGTGTGAAATTAAATATCAGAGATAGAGCATATTCAATAAGCACTTTGATAATCAAAAAATACATAAATCTATAAAGACTTGATGGTTAACTATAAATATAAGAATGGCAATAAGATTGGCATTTGTGGGACACATACTTTGTGCCAACTTGTAGTGCTTTTCATATGCCACCATATTCATTCTCCTCTACAAAATCTAATAGCTACGTAGCTAATTGTTTCCCTTTTCTAGATAAAAGGGCGTTAAGAATTTAGCCAAGGTAACACTACCAGAAAGTCATGTGGTGGAGCTACATTTCATACCTGGGAATGTCTGACTGCAGGTTACATGTGGTTTTCCTCCCCGTATGGCAGGGGCCAAGCACACAGCACACATCCTGTGCCTGATGCCTCCAGGATAGAACCAGCTCTCAGACCTAATGAGGCCTCACTTTGAATCTCCTGGCTTGCCACTGTGGGAGTCCAGATGTTTTACATCAGCCTTTACTATCTATGACTTTCTTCTGACCCTAGAGATGCCCTAGCAGAGTGACTATCTTCTGATTACAACTGAGTAGAAAATTTAGTAAAAGAATAATGGCACCTTTTTTTAATGCTTCAGATTTGTGAAACTATTCATCATTCTGTTCCTTTCTTCATGCAGCAGTATACTAAAGTTCATCAAAAATAGGGAGATATGCCCTTTTGCAAAATAGTAGCATACATCAGTTTAGTTTGAAAGTGTAAACTAAAGCACAACTTGTAATTGAATATGAACGAAAGCAAACACCTTATAGAGAGGCTTTTTCCAAGCTATAAAACACAGAACAAGTTAAAATGAGAGTGGCCATCTTCAGTCTCAAATTAGTGTGCGGGGCATGGGTGAACAATAGAAGGCGACATTTGTGAAAACCATCAAGGAGAAATACATGGCTGGGTCAAAGCACAGAGCTCCCAGGAGTCAAGAGTTATGTTTTTAAATTCATTCATTAATTCATTCATTCTTTTCAAAGGTCTATGTCACATATTGGGCTTGTGTTGAAGATGGAAAAATACATTTAAAAACTTGACTTGAAAACCTGGTTGTGTGATAAAAATGACAGATGAGTATATGAACAACAGCAATGAAGCCTCAGAAGCATTATTACGAGGTAAATCCAAGTACCAGGGCACCTAAATCACGGGGTGACAATATTGACGGAGACTCATTCTCCGTACTCATGAATTATACCCACTGTGACCTCTCTGTGGAAATCAAATCATCACATATAAAACTCTAAAATTATTTTTAAAATTCTGAGTATTATTGAAATATTAATGTGGTGCTTTTCTTTCCCGCTGAGTTGAACAAGAAAGATGGCAAATGATGAGAAAATCACTTATGTTCCCTGACTGCCAAGGGTTTGTCTGTGTACTGAGCATTTTATTCCATATGCCTGATTATCTGCACATTTTCTTTTCTCATTACTATTAGGAGCTATTGGGCATGCTGTGATAATATTCATAGGGGATTTCAGAGGGGATTGCAGAATTGAGATGCTTAAGAAACACACCATTACCATAGGTCCATGGCACACAGCACCTTTGTCCCAGAAAGAAAAGGAGGTAGGGCTAGCAAGTGTTGCTGTGGAAACACATGCTGGTAAACAAGCGTACTTTTCTTAGAATCCTGGTGCTGCCACTTCCTACATATGTGACATAAGCAATTTACTCAGTTACCCCATAGTAAATAATATTAATAATATCTATATTCCAGGACATATGTATAAGTTAATGGAGGTAGAGACATTAGAACACTGCCTCCCACACAATGAACAATTTGTAACACTTTGCTGTGACTAATGCAACTACTTCCATTACTATCATTATTAATAGAAAAAGAAATAAGGAAGTAAATAATGTCTTATGGCTTTCATCTTATGTTTACAGTTTCTATTTTCTAAATGCAAGATAAATGTATATATATACTGAATATACACACTTTCTATATGTTTACATGTATTTTAACATATAACATACAATTTATATATATTTAGAATATATTTACTTGTATTTAGAGGAAGAATGCAAATGTATATATGCACATATATTGATGTGTGTTTAAAGGCAGTTTCCCTTACCGCTTCCTTTTTTTTTCTTTTTTGAGATGCAGTCTTGCTCTGTCACCAGGCCAGAGTGCAGGGATGCAATCTCAGCTCACTGCAGCCTCCCCCTCCTGGGTTCAAGTGATTCTTCCACCTCAGCCTCCCGAGTAGCAAGGACCAGAGGCGCGTGCCACCATGCCCAGCTAACTTTTGTATTTTTCGTAGAGACAGGGTTTCACCACGTTGGCCAGGATGGTCTTGATCTCTTGACCTCGTGATCCGCCCACCTTGGCCTCCTAAAGTACTGGGATTACAGGCGTGAGCCACCGTGCCCGGCCTCCCTTACTGCTTCTTTATGAAACTCTTCTACTCATGCCCAAGTGCATCCTTCTTTTTTGGCTGTTGAGACATATATCTTTATTTTCAAGGGGTAATTGCTGGTAAAAATGGCCCAAGAAGGAAAACAAAGGGCATGTTATCCTCTAACAGGAGATGAGATGTGGTTGGGCAAAAGCACTGCAGATGGGTGGAAACGACTTCAGCTTTGAGGATGCTTAAATGTACATTCTTCCACCTACCAGTGCATCACCCTTGAAGAACTCCCCTTCCACCTGCCTTTTGGCCCAGCTGCGGAAAATAGCAACACTTAAGCCTTTCCCTTGAGCTATGGTATGGGTGGTGGTAAATTAAACTAAATTTGGCCTAAAGATGCCCCTGTACCTTGATTTCCTACTTAACGAACTGCACCCTAGTCTCTTACCTAAACTAACAGAAAGCCTAACTTAGCAGTGTATTCCTGTAACAAGTAGGTGAGTCTCAGCCAATCACACAACAAACTTCAGACCATCGCAGGCTGTCAAGTTACCACATCGTGTCCAAATAAGTCAACTGCAGAAGCATAACTAATCAAGCTGTTTCCACACCTCACTTCAGTTTTCTGTCCATAAACACTGCCTGCCCACTTTGCAGAGAACAGCTCTCTGATCGTCTTCCAGTCTGAGAGCTGCCTGATTCACAAATTGTTCTCTGCTCAATTAAACTCTGTTAAATTTAATTTGCTTAAAGTTTTTCTCTGAACAGCGGACACACCACCAAATTACAGTTCTCAGTATCTGGCATAGTTTCCGGCATGTAGAAATTGCTTAGAAATATAGTATGGCTGCAGCCGTGCGATGTGGCTCACACCTGATCCCAGCACTTTGAGAGGCTGAGGCAGGCGGATTACTTGAGGTCAGGAGTTCAAAACCAGACTGACCATCATGGTGACGCCCCGTCTCTGCTAAAAATTCAAAAATTAGCCAGGTGCAGTGGCACATGCCTGTAATCCCAGCTACTTGGGAGGCTGAGACAGGAAAATCACTTGAACCTGGAAGGTGAAGTTTGCAGTGAGCCAAGATGGCACCCCTGGGCGACACAGCGAGACTTCATCTCCAGGAAATAAAAGAAAAGAAAAGAAAAGAAAAAGAAATGTAGCAGGGCTGAATGAGAAAGTATATGAGTCAATCATCAAAGTTCTCCTCAGTCTTTGAAGCTTGATAAAGAAGAGACCAACCCTAGAGTATCCATCCCAAGGCTGTCTTGTGGAGAGAAACCCATAGTTCAGAAGCATGGCTTTTTGGGAGCACAAAGCAGGTAGCGGTCAGTCCTCTATTACTGTGGTACTGCATGTGGCAGAGTTTCAGGGTCTGATGTCATCAGATATCTCCAATATTTAGTTTATCCACCATATCCAGAGGTCATGACTTTAAGTCAGGCTTTTAATAATCGGACCACTTGTGTAACTGATTTATCTGGCTAGGTCTCAGAGTCCAGACCCCTGTGATTTCCAAAATAAAATGCTATGTTGTTAATAAACAAATTCACATTCTGTCTCACATATCACTCCTTATGAGTTAGGTTAGCATGAATCAGTCTTTGTAGGGCCTAGTTTCCTGTAGGACATAAAAAGATTTTTAAAATAATAATACAAATAAATAAAAGTGAACTGGCCACATTTTTGAAGCAGAGAGCCAGACTCTCAGGGATTATATTGTGATGTCGCTAGGCAATCGTTGTGCCCTCCCCCTGGCAGCACCTTGGTCTGTCCCTGGATTTGTCATCAAAACAGAGTGCTCTCTCCACATGTGCCCTTTATGGTTGTAGGCTTCCTGCAGCTGTGTTGCAGGGGTTTCCAGGCTGGGGACGTATAAATCGCCACTCTTCACCACTTGTCCCCTCTTTCCTGGTAGAAAATGGATATCTTAATGACATCTTGGCCAGATTCTGCAACTTCTCAGTTACTCTTGGCTTTTGAAAAAACCTCATTTCAATATTTAGACTCACTTCTGCTCTACTGAAAGTTTTAATCTCAAGCACCATTGAAAGCCCTTTACCTCCTTACCTGCCCTGATTGCAGCCCCAGGTTGGGCTCAGCTGTTCTGCAGCGCAGTCTCCCAGAGTAGATGAGGGATAGGTTGCAGAGTGAGCTCTTTATCCTTCTGTTCTCCTCCCTCCCTCAAGTGCACAGGAGAAACTCTTCAGGTGTATTAAAGCGGGAAGCATTAGAGCAGGAAATGGCATGTCTGCTTACTTGAGTGAGTGTGAGTTCTCTCCTTCTTGGTCAATAATAATTCACTGGTTAATACTACATGGCAAGCAGCTAAGCTGGCGCCCTCAGAGGGGACAGGCAAAGGTTCTTCGGAACTTCTTCCTGGGACCAATTTCACAGTCTGATGCATGAGATCCAGTCCTGGAATCACCACCTCCACTATTTCCTAAGTTCCCACAGTGGTGTTCCACCCTGGTTCCCTTCTGCTGGAAAGTAAATCTTCTGGTTGCACTACCTGCTTAATTAGCTTCTGCAGTGACCACTAAACTCCTAGGAAACTGCTGGCACAGCAAAGAGCAGGGTTATATCCGTGCCACCAGTGCTCTCCTTAGCCCTCTCACCACACAGCAATGTTATTTTCCCTGTTGAGATAGCACAGATTAGGAAGTCCATCACTATACAGATGTCTCTCCAAAAGTTGTCAGTCTCTTAATTACTTTAGGAGCAATTCTTGTGCCAGCCCATTTTTTTGGCTTTGAGGAGGAAAAGATGCCCTTTCTGAGGCAAGAATGCACGGTGCTTTCTTTTTTCTGTTTCAGAGGGGCTATTTCTAACTATGTGAATATTTCTAGACCTCAAATATGGAGTCCCTAATGTCTTTCACCCTCAGATGGAAACACCCTTCACAGGGTAAACAAAAGTTACACATCAGGCCTTATGCAGAATTAAAGATGGGCATCGGACAGGGTGGGCTGGTGAATTTCAACCCACTTCCCTGCAGCTGTTAACTGAGAGTTGTGTAGCAGGCTGATAATCTGCTCACCCATTGTTCCTATTATAAATAGACTCACTGACACTGGACCTTTTTATCCAAGAATTGTTTAAGTTTTTCAGATCTTGAATTCCGGTAAAATAAGTGATGCCCACCACTCGAAGATGCCCACCAAGGAACTGACTTACCACAGGAATGCACTTTCTTCATCTTCCTGTCCCAGGATGTCACACCTCACTTCTTGACCAATCAGTAATCCTTACACTTTAGTCCATCACTCATCCCCACACTCCTTAAAAATCCCATCCCCAAGCCTCTCCAGGAGGCAGAGTTGACGTTTCCTCTCATGTCCTCCTTCAGCTGACCTAAGATTATTAAATCCTTTCTCCACTGCAACCTATGGTGTCTTGGTATATTTACACATCACGCAACAGGCAATGAACCTCTTTCAGCTACAAGATTTAGGTCTTAGCTGTAGTTCTGAGTCAATAAGAAAGAATCTATCCCAGAATCCTGTTATATTCTCTTTGCTACTTTCAAATCTCTCTTAGAGGCTTATTCTCCTTTGCCATTTCTGACAACCAAATAGCCGGCATGCCACCGTCAGATGTGTCCTGGGCCACAGATAACACTCTTATTTTTTTTTTTTTTTTTTTTTTTTTTTGAGACGGAGTTTCGCTCTTGTTACCCAGGCTGGAGTGCAATGGCGCGATCTCGGCTCACCGCAACCTCGGCCTCCTGAGTTCAGGCAATTCTCCTGCCTCAGCCTCCTGAGTAGCTGGGATTACAGGCACGCGCCACCATGCCCAGCTAATTTTTTGTAGTTTTTTAGTAGAGACGGGGTTTCACCATGTTGACCAGGATGGTCTTGATCTCTTGACCTTGTGATCCACCCGCCTCGGCCTCCCAATCTTATTTTTTTTTAACACTCTCATTGTTAGGATGATTTAGTCTATCCGAAAATGTGTTTATGAAGCACTAAAGTTTATTTTGTTATTGACAACAATTTAGCATACCCTTTTACTCATCCACTTATTCCACAAATACTTACTGAAAGTGTGCCATGCACTAGGCAGTGGTGTTGAAAAGATGCAAGCGGCTTCAGCTATCTAGTTTGAGAAACAGACAATTCAGGTGTCAAAAGGTCACAGGAAAGGGAGGAGTCTACTAGCCCTGGAGAGAAGGTATAGGAAGAAAACTTCCTTCCCAGAAGAGACGAGTGAAATGCTTCACCTTAAAAGAAGACGAAGAGAATTTAAAGACAAAACCTTGCATGTTAGTAATATTTTAGAGATTTGGCCCTAAAAGAAGACAAAGAGAATTTGAAGACAAAATCTTGTATGTTAGTAATATTTTAGAGATATGAAAAAGAAATGAGATCAGTGAAAAAAGAAAGAAGAGAATATTTCTTTTAAAGAAGGCAGCAGAGTGATTCAAAAGTCAATGAAGAAGAAAGTTTCAATAATCAGAAGGAAAGTTAATAACATCGAGTGTTATGGAAAGGCCAAGGAGCTATAGGTGTCTTTTGAGGGAGCAGTTTGGCAGGAAAGAAAGAAGAAAAAAGGTAAATTACACTGGATTAAGGAGGAGTGAGTGGGCAGAGAGGAAACAAATTCTACTGTTAAGCTCCTTTAAGGATTTTGGCAAGATAAGAATGAAAGGGATAACACTGATGAGGTCCTTGTTTTTTCCTTCAATAGTGGAAAAATGCTAACATGCTTGAAAGCAGAGGTGAAGGGTACAGTGGAAATAAACAGATAAAACTGGACTTGAAAGAATGAGGTTCTAGAAGGAGCAAGAAGGAGCAAGAAGATATGAGATTAAATATAAAGCAATCCTGTTAAGAAGCAGCTATTTAAACTACCAAAACCACCTATTTGCTTTTCAGTAGAAGTAATGCTTGCACTGAAAGCTAGACTTGATTTACATCGCTCTTTATCCTCTCAAAGTAAACTAAGAGACACCTTCTGTGTTACCCTGCCACGCAAGGCATTAACTCCCAGAAGGCGAATTCTTCCCTATTTTTATTCCTGCAACATAAGTGTCCTTTAAAATGTGAGTGAATTAACAAGGGCCACAGACCTCTAGAAAGAAGGCTGACTGAAACAACCAGTCTCAAGTCAGAGATGAAGAGAGGCAATAGAAACGTCCTTTCAGTTTCAGGCCATGGCAGTGTCCTATTTTCTCTGGCTCGAAAGTTTCCAATTTCAATACGGGTGAAGAGAGGCAAGCGCTTACCCAAGCACCAAGTGAAAGACAGGGATAATTGCATGACAACATTTTCTCTCTTCAAACAGCTATGATGAAGCTTTCAGGTCTTACTTCATAGAGCTTGGTGAAAGCAAACAGGAGTGAGTACTAGGTCCAACGGGGCCCCTCCCACATAAAAATTTGTGAGGAGAAAGAAAACAAGAATAGAGGGCATGCTCTTACCGATAATAACAGATCGGACGTATCTCTGCACCATCCCCTCCACCACATGATGTATTCTGCTGTTTTGAGGGCAAGAAGCATGAGATAAGACAAATGTGTAATTACTTCTTGACCCACTCTTCTTAGTTTTCCATTTTCATGAGATGCCACAATTCATTATTTGCATTGATATGTACAGAAGGATGGGGATGCTTAGTTGATATTCATTTATTCAGCAGTCTGTAATCTATATTTAATGGAGTACCAGACTGTGGCATAATAAACCGTTTAGAAAGATAGCTGCTGCGTACACAGGGGTTATTGCTTGCATAACCTGTACTTATTTTTCATTACAAAACTAAAAGAGCAAAGCATAATTCACACAAGCAAATGAAGTTAACATTTAATGGCTTGAAAAATGATAGTATGAGCTTGTATTACGCCAGGTACTGAGTAGCTGTAAGATAAAGGAACGGAGTCCCCCCAGAATTGCTAAATAAAAAGCTGCTTTTGAGTGCACTGTGAAATATAGATGCCATGGCAAACAATGGGGTTCTGCTTTGTCAAGTTTGAGTATCCCCTTGATTGGCCTGACTGGGGGCCCATCCTTCAGAAGCATCGTCTGTGCTAAGAGCATGCATGTGCTGGTAAGACTAAAAGGGTCCTCCCACTAGCACAGAGCTTGGAAAACTTCATCGTGAGCTGCCCTGTTGCATATATGCCAGTGCTGTTACAGCCTGTGGAGCTACAGGTGGAAACTAATCCCACCAAGAGTCAGGAATGAGCAGAATATAAACCCCTGACTCTTGGTGACATACATCCAAGCATCATGCATTTTAATGCTGCCCTGTGCAGTAGTGCAAGCCTGGCAAAAACGTTTACACCTATAGCAAAATTAAAAACATAAGGACAGCATCATGAGTTTTTCAAGTCGTTCAATATAATCTATTTAAAGGACTTTTTCATTTTCTTTTTAATTTTAACTTTTATTTAAGTTTGGGAGGTACATGTGCAGTTTTGTTACATGAGTTTGTTGTGTGACACTGAGGTTTGGGGAACAAATGATCCTGTCACCCAAGTAGTGAGCATAGAACCCAGTAGGTAGTTTTTCAGCCCTTGCCTGACTCCACCTCTCCCCATTGTCTGTTGTTCCCATTTTTATGTCCATGAATAACCAATGTTTAGCTCCCAACTGTAAGTGAGAACATGTGATATTTCATTTTCTGTTCCTTTGTTAATCCACTTAAAATAATGGCTTCAGGCTGAGTCCATGCTGCTACAAAGGACTTGATTTAATTTTTTTTTATGGCTGGGTAGTAGTCCATGGTATATATGTACCACATATTCTTTGTCCAGCAAAGAGTTGACAGACAGCTAGATGGACTTCTGATCTTTGGTATTATGAATAGCATGTGATCAGTATACAAGTACATGTGTTTTTTGATAGAATGATTTTTTTTTGAATATGCATTCCAAATTCCTTTCCACAATGGCTGAAGTAGTTTATATTTCCACCAACAGTGAATAACCCTTTCCTTTTCTCCAAAGCCACTCCAGCATCTGTTGTTTTTTGACGTCTAACCAATTGCCATTTTGGCCGGTGTGAGATGGTATCTCACTGTGGTTTCACTTGCCTTTCTCTGATGATTAGGTGAAGTGTGAGTGGTGAAGACACACAAGTGGCCAATAAACATATAAAGGACTTCCAATGTTTTTTTGAAATTCTTTTTGGTAAGTCATTATTTTTATTATGAAACAGCGATAACAAATGGTAGATCTGATTATTTAAAAATATGTATGTGACCAAATAACAAAATTGGCTGCTTAATTTCAGTTCTCAAGAAATTTAAAATTATTGGAATCATGATTTTAGATGTCTCATCCTCAAAGAATGATATAGACAAATTTCTGTATGCAGAAACCATCTTGGTGTTCATAGATGCTACTGAGAATTACTTAAATCTATATCCAACTTGGCTTATGAAATATTATTTTATTCTGTCTTTCATTACCATTGGTTCTCAATTTGCATGAATTTGGCTGTTAGAAGAATGTTTACACATACACATTCTCAGGCCTCTCAATTTCTCTACACACCAGCAATTTCTTTTGACACGGCGTATCAATAAAATATATTACCACATCATATATTATAGCTTTTACTGGGAGGTATGAGCAATAACAACAATAAATCACTGATTTTATTTCTATAATAGTGTTTCTTTTTTGTCTTGTGGGCCAAGGAGAAAGAAGCAAATGCTTAATTATAAAGTGAGTTAGCAATGTACTAGGAATGTTCCATCATGGGATATTGTTGACAATTGAAATGCTCACAGCTGTATGTTACCAAAGACCATCCATAATGCCCAGAAACAAGATTCCAGGCACCTCTAGTTACTTAATTATTTTCAATCTATGTTACTGGGAATTTTTTTTCGCTCCAGCCCTTAATGCTGCTGCTTAAATATGACAGGGTAATAATTTATATTAGTCCCAAAGGAAAAGGGAAGGGGTGCTGCTAGTTATAGAATAACTCTTCTGTAGCAGAGCACGGTAACACTAAATATAAAAATGGTTGGATGGGGGAAAAAGAAATGAGGAGTCTGCTCCATAGCAGGCCAGACCAATAGATGAATAAATCCCTTCCAATTAAACACAGGGATCAGAAGGGAGAAATGAGCACACGGCCAAACCATAGTAAACTGTCTTGGAATCAGCTTTGTTGTACTAAGTGGAAGCCTGATTTCTGTCCCAATGTTAATATTACAATGTTCTGATCACACACAACTTGTATATATTGTTTCAGTGCCTAATAGCGATATAGTGATTCATTTGGGTCAGGTGGCATTGAGAAGTGCATAGTAAAATCTCAAAAGAAGGAGTCTAGAAAGTGAGAGTGCCTTTTAATATATTCTGAACACTGAGAAGTTTGCGTGGTACCTCTTTACCTATATCAGTTCCTATTGTAAATAACACCATTGAGGTTTGGTTTCAAATAGAGTCATTACCATCACTATCACCACCACCACCACCAATACCATCACCACTGCAATTAATGTTTGTTGAATTTTCATTATGTATCAGGGGCTATGCTGTGTGCTTTACAATTCTTGTTTAATCCTTACAACAACCTTATTAAGTATTTTCTATTATTTATTCCTTTTTTATAGAGAAAAAGACAAACTTTATCTGACTTTCCCAAGGTCACACAGACGCTGACACCTGAATTCAGCATCTTACTGTCTACCTTATTCCTGAAGCCGCTGACATTCTCCACTGTTTGGAGAGGGAGCCTGGTATGAATGGCTAGGGCCAAACTGAATTTTCTTTTGTTGCCATTGGAAATAGACAACAACAAGGGAATATATGTTACATAACTAATCCTAAATACATTTATCATTTTTTTTCTTATTCTCAAAAGGCCAGCAGTGTCATTTAAACTCCCTGCTTTGGGGTCTTCTCATATATTCTGTAATTGTCCATGAACAGGCTTTCATTAGCCTAATACAAATTCAGTTTCTTATTTTTACCACAGAACAATGGTCTTTTGGTAAATTTCAGTATCAATAATACTTTAAGCAAAGCATTATTTGTTTATCTTATACATTCCAGCACTAAAAGAAACATTGGATTATCCAAATTTTGTAGCTAATTGAATCCAAAGTGGCTGAGTAACCTGACTTAGTTCATAAACTGGTGGATAAGAGAGCAGTTACCAGGTCTCAGTCCTGATGTTTTCCTTCCTTGCCCTGATGGAACTGGCAGAGGGAAATACATTTTTGTTGCCGGAAGTCTTCAGTATGGACTTTCTATAGAAAGAGAGAGTCTTCTTTGGGTTGTAGTTGGCGCAAAAGTAAACCAAATCCATGCCAGTCCTGATTAGAGAAGGGGAAAAACAAGCCCCGCCCCCAATAAAAACAACAACAACTACCACAACTCAACGAACAGAAAGCCTTCCTGTACGTCACACTTTTCCATGTAAGGCTGCTAAACACTGTCTCTTTGCCTTGATTTTTCAGGAGACTGCTTTCTCTCACACCTGATTTTCACTAGAAATTTTGTGGCCTCTCTAAATAAAGAGCCGGTTCAAATCTACATATTCGCACACCCTGTTTCTAGAACCCTGTTAGCACGAGGTTTCGCTTGAGCAATTTCCAGTTTTCAAAATGGAGCGAGACTGTACTGCACATTCTCTGTCCACACTTAGCAAATTAGTGATCAAACGTCACCCACAAACAGGACAGTTAATGATTTTCTTTAAGCCGAAACAGAAGTTGATCACTGGAAAATGGAAACAACGCACTTTTTACGCTGCTCAGGATGTGATGCAGGGTTGACTGAAGACTCTATTTAAAATTCAGCAACACAATTATCACAAACGCTGGGCAAAGCAAATCTTCAAGCCCAGAAAATGAGAAATTCAGAAAGTAATGACTAAATCAATAGTATCTATAACCTGGGATGGAAGGAATGCCTTATCTGCAGTATTGATAGTTATTTGTAATACGCAGAGACTTACTTGATGTTCAGATATAGATGAAGACACAGGCACTCATCAACTGAATTGGCTGAGAAATATAGCAGAATGAAGGACAGAAAAAAAAAAATACTTCATCCTTCACTCGGAGAAAGGCAGTTAACGTAATTTTCAATCCTGTAATTAGAGACACTTTAGATTTGGTAAAGCAGTGTAAATGGGAGATGGTTACCAGTATCCCAGCCCTGTTGGAACATGCAGGATCGAAGCAACTAAGAAAGGCTTTCGTTTTGTTAGCGACTGGCTCTGGGACCAGGCAAAAGACTAGGTGGGGCTGCAGGTGGGAATGTCTGCAGCTGTTAGTGTGAGCAGCTGGGAGGGCAGACACAGGAAGAAGAATGAAAGACGCTGACAAAGAGGCCGGATGCTGATTAACACTTCTCTTGGGAGCAGGGCAAGAATATGGACCATTTAACGTATTTTTTTTTCCATGTGTTTGGTTAATTTACATTCACCGAATTATGGTGTGAAGTCTTAAGTGTTTTTTTTTTTTTAATTTTAAAGTAATCAAGAAGATATAAAATAATCATCTCTAATAAATAAAATATACAAAATAATTATTACTAGAATATAGACATCATCTCTTTCAAGCCTCTCAGTTAAGATGGGGTGAGCCTTTGTCTCCCCACGCCCTTGGTCTGGTACTGTAGCTCACTGAAGCAGAGGATGCCTAACTAGGAACACGTGGGACTGAGCTTATAACCGCATACAGAAGGGAACAACACATTCGGAGTAACTAGCAGGGTAGCGGAACCACCTCCCAGCAGTGCTGTAGACCGGCCCGGAGGGCAGCCCCATGTGACCACAGCCTTTGTGCATGCTCCCCTTTAATTGGAGCTGCAGTCTTGTGGCCTGTTTTACTGTGGAGAGAAGTGTGATTTCCCACTCAACAGCGACTGCTTAAGAGAAAGACGCACGATGTCAAAAAGCAGAGTAAAGGAAAAAGCAACAATTGGCAGATGTGTAGCAATGAAGGCAGCCATGCCTCCTAGTAAAAGGGATTTTGAGGACAGACTTCTGAGGGAGACACTGGTGAAAACAGGATAACAGGCGCGATGGGATGCCTGGGGCTAGACTCCCAGAGGAAGGTGCCTCCTTCCTGAAACGCTGCCATCCTAAATGCCTAACTCAGTGTCGGGGTGCCTTAGCTCTCTGGGAGCACATTGTTCTGCACCTTGTACCCCGTGAGGGTAGAAGCTGCTCAGTGGTCCTGCAGATGATTGTCAGGGATTAAGAACTGATAGCTTCTCAGCAAGCTGGGATTGGAGATGAAAATCTGAACCATAAATGTTTATCTTGAATTTTATAAGCATATCAATAGCTCTGTGCTAATGATTGATAGGTTTGCCCCACAGTATGATCTCATTTCTCTACACTTTAAATTTTTTCAATTGAAAACCCCAGTCAGTCAGAATAATATATAACAAAAAGGTATAGATAGTAATGCATTCAACCAACCAACTGTTCAAAAATTGGGGGACCGATCATAAATGAGATGGGGTGCTGGCTGCTGGAAGCAGCCAGTGAGAGCTGCCACTTCACAGTCCAGAAGAGAGATTGAAGAGATGGAAAAGGTGGGGGTAACAGATTCTAAGGCAGAGTCCACTGGGGTCATTCCGTAATGGGATATGTAATCAGATACCTCATTTTGGGCCCCTTTCCTTATCATATTGTTGAAAATAACCCTGAGCTATTACCAATAAGTAAATAAATACCCAGGATACTCGAGTTAAGAATTTTGGAGTTGTAACAAATGTTCTCCTTAATTTTTGTTATAATCTTGAAATTGAACTCCTCTCTAGTTGCTGAGGCTGAAACACTCGACATTCTTGTGTCCATCCTTTTTCTTGACCAGCCTAGATCCAATTCATCTGCAAAGTCTATAGGTTTTACCTTTCAAATCTATTCAGGGTTCTATTGCTTCCCCGTATCTCCTCTCTCATCGTCCAGAGTAAAATAGCAACTCCCTCCTCCCCAATATTCCCTCTCTGCCTTGCCTGCTTTACCCCTCTTTCCAATGCACACAGTTTAATAGTAGGTTGCATGAAAAATTAACTTAGGGGAAATTCAGATTTAAATAGTGCCACAATTATGAGTTGATACTATAATTGAAGACAACAAAAATCTGTGAGCTAAGATCCATGCAACTTAGAAAGTGGACCTGGATCCAATTCCAGTCGCTATATGAGTTGAGAAAAATTGTTAAGTTAAACTTATTTTCCTGTAGATTTTTGCAGCAGGTCTGCTGGTGGAGGCCAACATCATCCCTCACCTGGACTACTGAAATGACCTCTTAACTGAAATGTCTACTTGCACTCTTGCCTCTTCTACTTAGAGTGACATTATAAAATGTACCCACAAATCTACACTTTTGAGAATGAAATGATAATATTAACAATTTCCCCATGACAACATGCATAAATTGGAGCTGTCTCTGGCAAATCAGGACATATGGACACCCTACTCAATAAAATCTCATCAATCTCCTTCTTAAAGTGTTCCTATGGCGTCTCATCTCATGAAGAATGAATTACAAACTCCACGCTGGGGCTTACAAGGCTTCTTCTAAGACCTCATCTCAGCTCCTTGTTCCACTTGCTCCAAGCCTCTGGCCTTTATTCTAACCCCTTAAGTACCAAACTCTATTGCTTCCTGGGGCCTCTGCATTTACTGCCTACTGTACTGAAGGAGATTTTTCCCTCTGTCTTTGCACAGCTGACTTCTCAGCCTTCAAATTTGTTCATGTGTAACCTCCTCTAAGAAGCCTTTCTTGGTTTTTCTATCAACTACAGCCCTTTTCCTCCTTCACTCTCTATCATGTTAACTTGATCAGTTTCTTCTCTAGCACTCAGCCCATCTAGATTTCTATTCCTTATTGTTTTACTTTCTCTTTTAGAATGCAAGCTCTGTGAAAGAAGAAATCTTGTTGTGTCTTTTCACTTGGGTCAGCATTTGGCATATGCATAGTCTTTGTTCATAGAATAAGTACAATTGTAAATTATATTCAAATACATAATTGGCAAATCACAAGAAGTATATGAGACGAAATCTGTAATGTAAGAAGTGATACAGAAAAGCAAGATAGAGACATAGCTACATATCCTTATAAAGAATTATATCCTGTAAATATAAACATATATACAGATATTTATATCTGTATATGCGTATTTGTATACACATGTATGGATATTTATATCTTTATATGTTTATATTTATAGGATATAACATATTTATATGTTTATATTTACAGGATATAATATATTTACAGGATATAATATATATGTATATATGCATGTATTTATAGCTACATATGTGTATATACATATATATGCATATATACATGCATACATATCAAAAATATAAAATACATATGTATGTATGTATATATATGTATGCAAGTATATATTCATGTATATATATGCATATGTATATATATGTATATGCATATATATACATTCATTGTATATATATGCATACCTATATGCATATACATACATATATGCATATGCATATATGCATGTGTGTATATGCGTGTATATATGTACATATGCATGTATATATGTATATACACATCTATAGATATAAATACACATATATTAATATATGTACACACATATATACACGTATATATATGAGGGAGAGAGAGAAACAGACTATTATAAATTAATAGGTCTAAGTTCTGCCATCAGCAGGCTACACTCAGAGAATACAATATATTAAACTATCTGGTTAGCAGAGTACAGTAGTGAAAAGTTAAACCTGAATGGTGAGAAAGCCAAGTTGGAAAGGACCAGAGATGTGTAATCAGATGTCTGATCTCTGGTGGTGGCAGCCTCTACATCACATCTATTATGAGTGATACAGATGCAGAAGACTATATTCTTCATATCATTACACTTATATACAGCGCAATTTTCCTTCTAGAAATCTTAGCCTACATAGCCTGAAGGTATTCAATAAAACTGAGAGGGAACACTAGAAGTGAATCATGCCAGTTTGACATTTCCAGTTCTGCTGTGACCGCTGGACCAAAATATAGTCTGTGGGCCTCTTTTTCATTAGCGTGAAACTGCCAGGTTTTAAAAACAGTTTATCCATTGAATTAATCTCCAACCTGTCTTTCACACAGGGCAGATACAGCTCCCTGCATCAGTCTTCTTATTCTGAAACACTCTTACTTTTATTTGTATTCATTCTGGGTAATGAATAACGATCTTTTGTGCTTAGAGAATGCCATTCTCTAAAATAGCTCCTAGCATTTTGTAAATGTTAACTCATTAGATCTCATACAGTCCAGAGCCATCTATCACACAGAGGTAGGTCAAAGGCATCATAATTCACATTTTATAGATGGAGGAATTTTAGGAACTTCAACCCAAGGCCACCCGCAGTCTATAGCCAAGCAAGAGAAGACAAGGCACAGAAATATTAACCCAGAATCACACAAACCTCACTCTGCCCTCTGACAGAGCCTAGAGGGCTCTCAGAGACATGTGAGGATGGTGACACTGGCATCTACTCACAGTCAAGGTTCAGATGGGGCTGGGGGACAGGAGGTGAATCACACTGCTTTTGCCCCCCTACTTGTTTTATCCTGGCAAAATATGATTAAAATGAATACCAAAGCAAACCTCCAGTTCCCTTATATAAGAGGCAAATTCCGTTCAGTCCAGTGCAACCCTCTGCTCCAGGTACTTGGCTGAGGTGTTCAGAGACTACACAAACCAGTTCTTAGATCATCCCTGGAAGCGCTGGTACTGCTGAAGTCATGGTTCCACCTCGGGAAAGGGAACCACTTGCCAGGATCCACGGTTCCAGCCCTCAATTCCTCTTTGGCTGTTTAGTGATGCACGTCACACAAGTGGTAACACATTGCACTGGTTGCTTTTCAGTTTTCCTGGCCCCATGTTTCTTCTTCCTCATCATCACAACCCTGGGCTTGCACCTCACAAATAAAGAGTCCCCACTTCAATTTTTGCCTTGGCTTCTGGTTTCCTATTACCAGTTTAGGGAAAAGGAAAATATCTAAGAACAATAAGAGGTTTTCAATGTCTTTTCTTAAAACAAAAGGGTACTGCAGACGTTGAATAATACATGGCAGAGTAGAACAGAACTTAGCAGTATGTTATATTTTGGGTCTATTATCTTGCTCATCCATAGTTTAGCTTCCCTACGAAGGAAGGTGCAGTTTTGTTCAGATTTCCCAGTGCATTGAGAGTAAGAGGGAAAGGAAGAAAGCAAGAGCTGGGAAGAACGTGCCTCCCTCAGTGTCTCAATGTGATGCCCTGGGTTTGTGGTCAGGAGTGTATCCCCTGTCAAAAAAGTACTAGAACATGAAACATGATAGAAGTCACATCAGCCATGTCACTTGTGAGATATAAGTCACAATTATGTTTATTTTGAGACCATGTCAATATCAATTTTTCCCCTTAATATGTAAACTACAACCAAACAACCTGTCTGCCTTTTGAATGGGTATATGTGCTGTCCAACATGCATAATATACACACAAACAAGAACAATGTCAGCTATGTAATCACAAATGCTTGTGACCCTGAACACATTGGGAAATGGCAACCACATGGGTCATCTTTGTCTTATCAGACTTGAATTTCACCTATGCCTAATTATCACCAACACAAGAGAGATGATTTGTAGAGGGAGTAAAGATAGTTTTTGGCATCCTGCAAACAGCACCATTCCTTCTTTCAACTTTACTTGAGGAAAAAGCTGCGCAAATGGGTCAATCCTCACAACTGCAAGACATTCCTCACTCCCCAGAATAAGATGGAACTTAACAAAGAAATTAGGCTGTGTGCAAGAAAGTATGGCATCAATATTAATTTGGCCAGCATTTTTCAGTACAATTTCCTCCATTTGAACACCTAAAAGAATCCACAAAATGAATGTACAATCATGACATGTATATAATTTTAATCCACTTCTAATTTTCTGTCATTAAAAGCAGTTTTATATTCCATGTCTTTGCCCTTATATCCTAATATTCATACCTCTGTATATTTGTGAGAGGGAAGAAGGAGTTGTGGATATTTTCTCTCATTTTAAAATTTGAATAGAAATGGCTAATTCATTGACTAATTAAAACTGTATAAAATATCATTTTTTCCTAACCTACAACTAGCAGTGGGCTTTAAAAACACAACGAATTATTCAGAGCATTAATATTTTTCATTTTGTTAGATGAGAGGAATAATTCTAAATCTTTTCTGATTCCAGGGCCTTCCATTCAAAAGTTTCCTGACAGTAACACATGGAGTTTCTTGGCTAGTACTGGCCTGGAAGTGGAGTGGTGAGTTGAGCAAGAAAAATTCTAGCAACCCACCTATGTTCTTGTGTACCTGCATTACAAAATGGGCTTTTGAAGATGATTTTAAAGTTATCCCAAAAGTTCTGGCACTACTGAATATTCTGAAAATTCACTGGACTAAATGATCACTAAAGTCTCTCCTAGCCTGTTCAGTGAAAGTTCAGCAAAAGACACAGAAGGAATAGGAGATATATATTACAATATTTACCGCAAGGTATTGGCTTACACAATGATGGCAGCTGGTTATGCGTGTGTAAAATTTGTATGGCAGGCCTTCAGAAAGAACAGGCTGGAACTACCACTGGGCATGAGCTGAAGCTGCTGTCCACAGGTAGAATCTCTTCATTAGAGAAGCCTCAGTTCTGCTCTTGAAGCCCGTCAACTGATCAAATCAGGTCCAACTAGAATATCTAAGATAATCTTCCTTACTGAAAGTCAACTGATTATGGACTTCAATCACATCTACAAAATACCTTCCCAGCATCACCTAGATTACACTTTGATTAAATAACTAGAGCCTAGTTAACACATAAATGGCCATTATGCCAGCCTATCTCATTTTATATCTATTTAGTACAAGGAGAAGATAGGCCTTAGTTATTTTAAGATTTATAATTGCTATATCTCTAGCTACTCTTAAGGACAAGTATTGTCTCTTATTAATTAATTTTAATTGCTGCAATTATTTGTGATAATCAGAATTGAAAACAACCTAAAGGCCCCTCAACAGGTGAATGACTAAACAAGCCTCAATACATTAATGCTATGGAATGCTACTTAGGAATAAAAGAGAGTAAACTACTGTTACACTCAACAACTCAGATGGAACTCAAGGGCATATTCCAAGTGATAAAAGCCAATTTAAAAATGTCATGATTTTGAATGAGTCTGTGACCCAGCCTCTTGGAAATGAAAAAATTTTAAAGATAGAGAATAGAGGCCAGGCTCCGTGCCTCATGCCTGTAATCTCAGAACTTTGGGAGTTGGAGGCAGGTGGATCACCTTAGGCCAGGGGTTCAAGACAAGCCGGACCAATATGGTGAAACCCCATCTCTACTAAAAAATACAAAAATTATTCTGGTGTAGTGGCACACTCCTATAACCCCAGCTACTCAGGAGGCTGAAGGAGGAGAATCACTTGAACCCAGGAGGAGGAAGTTGCAGTGAGCCGAGATTGTGCCACTGCACTCCAGTCTGGGTGACAGTGCAAGACTCTGTCTCCAAAACTAAAAAAAGAGAATAGACTAATACCTTCCAGGGCTTAGGGATGGTGCAGCAGAGAAAAGTGGTTGTGAATACAAAGGGGTAAGAGGAGGAAGATCCTTGTGGGATGGGATGTTCTGTATCCTGACTGGGGCGGTGATTACCAATGTACACAGGTGATAAAAAATAACATAGCGCTACAAATGGGAACCTTCTCTACCCTATTTACAACTTCCTATAGATCTAGAATTATTTCAAAATCAAAAGCTTAAAAATAAAGAAATGTACAGAATGCGGACTTAACCTCGAAGTTGGGAAGAATTAGCTTAAAAAAAGATGAGGAAAATTGAGTAACCATAAATGGAACTATTGACATTACTGAGAATACACACACACTTTACAGGTTTTGTACAGCACCAGTCTATATAAACACAATCCAATAAATTGATGGAATTCTACATACTTTGTAATCCATGAGCAAAGTGTTACAAACCCACCAGTGGTTACTATTTGTTTATAAGGCATTATGTCTTGTTAGAAATCAACCTACTACATATTGATAAGATATGTGTAAAAACCCATGTTTAAGTAGGTAGGATTGTGATGCCAAGGAGTAGACACTGGACACACTAATTAGTATATCCTCTTCCTAAACATACATATTTTCAAGCACTGCGCTTAAGATTTCTCTGAGATAAAGAGAATGATATTGACAGTAGTGATGACAACAACCATCATGTATTTAAAAATAGAGAATATGTTTTCAAAACAGTTTCAAACATGAGCTAGTGTTTTTAGCTGGACAAAAGTAATGATTTGTCTGGGTCCCTGATGTAAAGCTAGCATCGACGTTGCCATGGCACTCTGATGTCACTGGCTCCCTCCTGAAGAGGTGGAGCTGGTATTGATGGAGACCAGAAAGACTGGGGCCACTGGGGTTGCTGATGCAAGAGACCTGGAAGATGCTGGCCTGGGTGGGAGCTGGGAGGAGCAGTCAAGAACATGCTGACTTGTAACCCTTCCTCTTCTTCTATTTTCTGGAGTAGAATCTATGAAACACCATCAGCGTGAGGAACACCAAAAAGGAATTTTGAAAAATCCGTAGAGCCTGAGGGTAGTCCGGCTGGAGATGAGAAGCTCCCCAAGCCACAGTCATGGCTGAGGCCGAGGGTCCACTTTCACAGTCTTTTCCACCAGGAGCATCACCAGGATCTCACAGTAGGAGAGCTGTGTGTAAATCCAGAGAAAGCCCCCTACTTCCTGAAATTCCTGATGGAAGAGAAGAGTCGCTACCTGATCTTTGTATCATTTTTTCCTAACATAGGACTTGTTGTTTAGTAGGCCTTCGGTAAATGTTTGTAGAATTGCAGTAAATAGAACGTTCATGTGGATCCTCGTTTTAAAACAAGACATATTTATGTTGTTATTTCTTCCCAGTGCCTAAGCATGGTGATGGGTAGATTGAAGGTACCCAGTTGTTAGCTGATAGCTCAGCTAGGACATTCTGTGTTTTCATTGATTTATTCCTCCCCATAAGCCTTTTTGTCTCTCACAATTGTTTCTGTCTATGTCCTCTGACTCAAATTATACCTTTATAGTTGAACTTCTTACCTATAAGGTATTTAAGCCTGTTACAAGGTACATCGTCTTGGGAGGGATAATATTTGATCGTCTGATCAGTCTTTTACTGCCTTCTTTAAAAGAGGATTGGATAAAGACATAGCAGGGAAACTGCTGATGAAGGAGAATTCACTAAGAGAAATGTGGAATTTGAAAATCTTAATGTTAACATCAGAATGGATTAAGAAGTAAAAGTAATTAAACTTACTGAGCACTACTGAGTCCTGGGCTTTGATGTGAGATGACTTTAAATGTGACCCAGAAAGCTTTCAGGGTTGCTTGCCTTTGGATTTATATGTCCAGTGGGCTCAGACTCAGACAAATTCTTTAGCCTCATTTCTCTAAGTTCCTACAAAATCCCAGAGCCATATGTCCATGTCTCGTCTTGTGAATATTTACCTCCTCAGTGCAGCTGGGAACTTCAATCTCACAGTGTCCTGGTGAGTGTCACCTGGGATGAACATTGAGTGGAAATGAAGTAATATTAATTGGCATAATCTTAGCTTAGAATTGATGAACCTCTAATCAAAAGATACAAATTTAAATCTTGACTTTGAAATTTGCTCGGCATCTCAGCCTCAATATATTTCGACATCATCACCTTTAAAACAGGTTAATGGCTTCTGCTTTAACAGCTATGCAGGAGGTTATAAAGGTCAAACAAAGTAAGATTTCACATAATTTTACAAACATAAGTGATCGGGATTTAATTGTGGCAAATTATCGCTAACTGAATCATGTCACTCAATCCTCCTTCTCTCTGAGGTTTTCAATGAAAAGAAGCACAGAAAGTAGAAATAGTAACAGAATGAGAAAAGAAAACAAAGTTACAAGTTTATTCACAGAATAGTGATTGATATGCTTTGAGACTCTGTAATAGAAAACTGAGGCCAGGAGACAAAGAGAAGCTCATTAAGAAGCAGATTACTGGCTATCTGTTTTGTCCAATCCAAATACCAGGACAAAAGCACAAGAGGGAGAGAGAAGCAATGAGAGAGAGATGGCAGGCACCAAAAGAATCCCTGAGCTGACGAAAGTGAAGTGCAAAAAAGGGGATTGCTTTCCACAGGGAGGAGCCATGCCTGTAGGAATTACAGGAGCAACTGACGCGGTTTGGTCCTGTGTCCCCATCCAAATCTCACCTTGAATTGTGATATCCACAGGTTGGAGGAGAGACCTGGTGGAAGGTGATTGGATCATGGAAGCGGATTTCTCCCTCACTGTTCTTGTGATAGTGCGTGATTCTCACAAGATCTGATGGTTTAAAAGTACGGCACTTCCTCTCTTTCTCTCCCTCTCCTACTGCCGTGTAAGATGTACCTTGCTTCCACTTTGCCTCCTGCCACGATTATAAGTTTGCTGAGGACTCCCCAGTCAAGTGGAACTGTGAGTCAATTAAACCTTTTTTTCTGTATAAATTACCCAATCTCAGGGAGTTTTTTATAGGAGAGGCAGAATGGACTAATACAGCAACTTAACACACAAGCACAACAAGCAGTGACAGAGAAACAGTAGCTTGGGCCCATGTCCTTAAAGCAGACGTGCTGCCCACATACCAAATGTGGCTCAGGGGATATCTGAGGTATTAATATTAGCTAGCATTGGAAATGTCTTTCCTTGTGTACTGGGAGAGGAAGTAACAGAGGAAATAGAAGAAATGAAAGGTGCTTCCAATATGCTATCATGAAAGGAGAAGAGGCAAAATTTCCCCATTCTTACAGATGGTGGTATAAAAATGGAGAGAAAGTCAGGAAAGCGTGTAGCTCTTGTGTCAGCTTACCAGGCAGAAGATGTTATGATTTTCTTTTCCTTTTTCTTTTGTTTTTTGGGACAGAGTTTCACTCTTGTTGACCAAGCTGGAGTGCAATGGCAAAATCTCAACTCACTGCAACCTCCACCTCCTGGGTTCAAGCAATCATCTTGCCTCACCCTCCCAAGTAGCTTCGATTACAGGTGTGTCCCACCACACCTGGCTATTTTTTTTTTTTTTAGTAGAAAAGGGGTTTCACCACGTTAGCCAGCTGGCCCAAATTCCTGACCTCAGGTGATTCCTCCCTCGGCCTCTAAAGCAGATGGGGTTTAGATCCAGGTTGCATAATATCTAAAGTACGTTGACTTTTATTTTTTCCTTGGAGTTTTCTGAGAATTCATGTGCCTTGTAAAAGGGAGAAAGCCAATTTGAGAAAAATATCTGCTATTAGGACATTTTAGATCACCATTAATAGAAAATGTAAGACAATTAAGGAAAAAAAACTTGATTCGTAGAATAAAATGTCTAGACTTTAGAATTGACTTTAAAGGTCAGCTTAATCTGGTGCCTTAAATAACACAACTAAGGCTTTATTTCCCCATGTCTTCTGACCTTGCCTTCTGCTATCTTGTCTTGCCTTCATTCACAGGCTCCATAATCACAGACTTACAGCTTCCTTCCCTTTGCATAACCGGTGGAACAGGGCAGATACAAAGAGAGAGGCTGTTTCTACTCACCAAGTTTTGAACAAGTCCTGGAGTTTACTCTGATTGGGATGAATTGGGATATATGCCTTTCCCTGAACCAATCGGTAATACTGAGGTCCTTCCACAAGGTACATTTGAAGAGCTATCAAAAGAAGGGAAAAAAATTAATTCTAGAGAACCCAAAGTAGACATTTTAATATAGAATCATTGCAAAATTCCTTTAAAGATGATGTTTCTAGGTTTAGAAATAACTGAAATGGAAAATTAAGTAGATTTTTGTATTTGTGGGAATGAAACTTGAATTGTCAGGATGAAATAGCATACATGTGGAATATGAGAAGACCCTCTCCCTGCAGGAAGACTTTCTAAGGCAAGCAGGCCAATTTTAACAGTATCTCTTCATGCCTTCAACCTGTCTCCCAGGTAGCTGCAATTATTATCTCCTCCCTCCCCTCTGCACTTCCTTTGTTTGCTTTTAGAGAGTTAAATACAAGTTTGTGTGTGTGTGTGTATTTTAGTCCCTAGGGCTGTTTACATTGGAAGAACATAACTTAACCTCTTGACTCCTGAAAAATGCAGTATCATTTCATTTCTGCTAGAACACAATTAACAACAAGGAGACTACTGTTTTGCAAAGCTGTGTATTTCCTTCCTGAGAAGGAAGCTATTACAAGTTATATGATGCAATGTTGAAAAACCCAGGTACTGAAGTTCTGCTGTTTCTCTTTTAATGGCCCTTCAGGTATTGGGAGACAGTGTCCAGTGGGCAGTTTGGAAAACTGACTTATATTATTCCCTTGCCCACGTATTTTCAGTGTTTGTGCTATCAGGAATGGCCATGACAGAAAATAATAATCTCAGAGAGAATTCAGAAACAAAAACTGTATATTTGCACAGGACTGACAGGAATCATATGCAGTGACCCCTCTGCAGAAGAACTCAAGAAAGTTAGTGCAGAAGACCGCTATGAGATTACTGGGAGATGTAGAAATCTTCCTGCTAAGAGACTGAGAGAGAGAGAGAATGTGCAAGAAAAATGCTCATGCCTCTCAGGATTTGTTCATTTGATTAATCCAGCCTTGGGTTTAAATTTTTTTTTTTAATATTCCTGCCTTTTTTTCTTTTTAATTCTTTTTTTTTCTTTTTTTTTTTTCTTTTTTCTCATTTTTATTTTTTGGTCACAGATTTTCCGACACATAGTTTATTAAAATGCAAATGTTTCAAGTCTCTTTTTCTCACTATTTTAATAGGAAAGAGAAAATTTTCCACTTTTATCTCATCTAAATGGGATGCATTTATTATTTTCATAATGGAAAAGGGCCCCACTCATTCATTTTAAGATAATGTGTATGTTCTTTTTTTTTTTTTTTTTTTTAGACGGAGTTTCGCTCTTGTTACCCAGGCTGGAGTGCAATGGCGCGATCTCGGTTCACCACAACCTCCGCCTCCTGGGTTCAGGCAATTCTTCTGCCTCAGCCTCCTGAGTAGCTGGGATTACAGGCACGCACCACCATGCCCAGCTAATTTTTTGTATTTTTAGTAGAGACGGGGTTTCACCACGTTGACCAGGATGGTCTCGATCTCTTGACCTCGTGATCCACCCGCCTCGGCCTCCCACAGTGCTGGGATTACAGGCTTGAGCCACCGCACCCGGCCAATGTGTATGTTCTTATAAGGTACAAATAGAGTTTTTATTTAAGTGTCTGGAAACACTTGCCATTTTTTATGCTAGAAATGACAGTGTGTTGTTCTGTGTTCTGAAGTCCCAGGATTTAACTCCAATTTATCAACATGACATCTATGTGAAGGAGCCTCACACCCAACCCCCACCTTGTAAAAGATAGCTACGTTTGTCCAGTAATATTTTATGAGGATTCTGGGAGAGCTAATATTTCTCATTCAATTGTCATTTTCAAAATATTAACCCTAATTTATGAATGACAACATCCAACCTCACAACAGCCCTATGGCAGAGGTATCTTCATCAACATCACCGTTTCATAGATTACAAAGTTAAGCTTACAGAGGGCTGATAATTGCCTGATGTAACACAGAGACTGGGAAAAATAAATAATAGATTCCGAAACATTCAAAATGTCAACCTCGTGAGCTAGGAGTTAGCACTAGAATGATTGCTAAGTACCTCATTAATGATAAGAAGCCGGTCTGTGAGGTCCAGGCAGGTAATCTTGGAGTACTTGTATAGAAAGGGCAAGAGAGGCCAGACACATGGCTCGCTTGTAATCTCAGCACTTTGGGGGTTTGAGGAAGATGGATCGCGAGGTCAAGAGATTAAGACCATCCTGGCCAACATGGTGAAACCACGTCTCTACTAAATACAAAAATTAGCTGGGCATGGTGGCACGCGCCTGTAGTCCTATCTAGTTGGGAGGCTAAGGCAGGAGTGTCACTTGAACCTGAAATGCAGAGATTGCCATGAACCAAGATTGCACCATTGCACTCCAGTCTGGGAGACAGAGTGAGACTCCATCTCAAAAAAAGAAAGGAAGGAAGGAAAGAAGGAAAGAAAAAGAAAAAAAGGGCAAGGGAGTGTGGGCTGAGAGGAGGCAGGTATGGTGATGTGTGCATGTGGAAGACTTGCCGTGTGCAGCCCCTTGCACCTGATCTATCTTACAGAGGCTGTCTCCTGAGGGAAGCATAATCATGTTCATTTACTGAAGGAAAGAACTGAGCCTCTAGAGCATAAGTCACTTGTTCCATTTTGCATTACTATTGCAAATATTCAACAAAGAACCAGGATTTTGCATGTGGTATTTCTTCCAGCAAAAGGAAATACTAGGAAAGGTGAATCAGTGTGTGAGACGTTTTCACCCAGAACCAATCTCTATATCACATCAGCAAACCCCATCCATCAAAAACCCAAGCTCTTCCTTCTTTTAGGTGGAAATAATTACTATCTATTCTTGCAGCAAGCCTATTAAAATTGAGAAACACTTTGCTTCAACGATTTTGCAATCACTTTTGATTGAATGATTTATTTTTTGATTCATTCATTCATCAAACACACAGCCTTGTGAGCTATATACTTGACACAAAGATAAATAAAGCAAAGAACTTTTGCTCTCAAGGAAGGTCTTGTCTCATCAGGGATAGAAGATACCAAAATAGTTAGAAAGCACTGGGAAAATAATAAAGTCATCTGGGAGACAGAAGAGGAGAGGGATATTTGGGTGAATTTTAAAAAGTCAGAAAAAAGTCCTGTAGAATAATATTCAAAATGAATTTTAAAATTAATCAACAATATTATCTAATGCCTAAATATGCAAAAATGCATGAGTGGAAACAATGTAAAGAATTTTAATAATGTGAGTTGTTTCATCTGTTGAGCCCTACTCTATGTCAGAAGGTTTACATGTATTTATTTCTCATGGGTAGTCACATTTATCAATCATGTTTAGAAACAAATAAGATTAAACAAAGACTCTGAAGTTCCATTGTTTTTATGCTTTTGTAAATAGCAAATTTTTATTCATTTATTTATTTATAGCATTTTAGGTTTTGGAGTACATGTGAAAAACATGCAAGATTTTTGCATAGGTACACACATAACAGTATGATTTACTGCCTTCCTCCCCATCACCTATATCTGGCATTTCTCCCCATGCTGTCTGTCCCCAATTCCCCAGCCCCTGCTGTCCCTCCCGTTTCCCCCCAACAGACCCCAGTGTGTGATGCTCCCCTCCCTGTGTCCATGTGTTCTCATCGTTCAACACCCACCTATGAGTGAGAACATGCAGTGTTTGATTTTCTGTTCTTGTGTCAGTTTGCTGAGAATGATGGTTTCCAGGTTCATCCATGTCCCTACAAGGAACATGAACTCATCACTCACTTTCTCCAGGCACTATGACAGTGACCTTCTACTTTTTCATACCACTTCCCATGAGAACCCTGAATTAAAGGAATTTACACACCAGTTAGAAAGACTAGGTTTACAGACAAGCAACAGCTAATAGTGAGACAGCAAACCAAAATTAATGACAAACCTAATATATCTGTTATATATTATAACTGTATTACACATAATGTATGTTATATATACATTCGTTATGGAAAACATAGGGTTGGAGAAGAAAGTCATCCCTGTGGACCATGTAGAATCCATGAAAAACCTAAAAATTGAGGTCAGCCTCAAAAGACAGTAGAAGAAAATAATACTGCCTTCCATACCTGCCCCTAGAGTGAAACTCCATAGTCAGGAGATCCCTGAGACTGAGGTCTCCTGACTCTATAGGGGTTGTGGGCTCAGCCAAAAGGTGTAAACCCTCCAAATATTAGTTACCCTTAGAAAATACAATAATGAGATGGTATATTCACTTATTTGTTTTTATTATTATTATGATTATTATTATTGTCTGTGTAATTTATTACTGCAAACTTAGTGGCTTAAACAACACACACTGCTGGGCACAGTGGCTCACACCTGTAACCCTAGAGCTTTGAAAGGCTGAGATGCTAGGATTGCTTGAGGCCAGAAGTCTGAGACCAGACTGAGCAACACAGCAAGACCCCCCATTTCTATAAAACTTTAAAAAATTTTCTGGGCATGGTGGCATACTCAGCTACTCGGGAGACTGAGGCAAGAGGATTACTTGGGCTCAGGAGTCTGAGGCTGCAATGAGCTATGATTGCACTGCCCAGCTGGGTGACAGAGACCCTATCTCAAAAAAAAAAAAAAAAAAAATTCCCACACATTTATTACATCATAGTTTCCAAGGTTTCGGATTCTGACCATGGATGAGCTGGTTCCTCTACTCAGGATCTCAAGCTGTCCTCCAGACTGTGATGACACTAAGATGCAAGGTTCTCTTCCCAACTCACTGGTTGTGGGCAGAATTCACTTCCTTGTGGTGGTGAATAAAGGCGAGCAACTCATAGAGGCCACCAAGGGTTCCCTGCCATGAGGCCATCTTCTCATTCTGGAAAATTGCTTCTTGAGAGCCAGGAAGAGAGCATCTCTGCTGCTTCTTATCTTTGAACTTGAAATCTTCTTCTAGGGGACCCATCTAAGTGGTTAAGACCCATCCAAGATTATATCCCCATTGATCCTTAAAGTCAATCAATCACGGGCCTTCATTGCATTTGCAAAATTCATTCACTTTTGGCATATCCCATAACCTAATCAAATGAAGGATATTCCATCATATTTATAGGTCCTGCCCACACTAAAAGGGGAGGATTCATACAGGGGACGAATCTTAGAACCTTAGAATTCTGTCTACCACAGATAGGATAAAGGTACTGTGATCCTTTCTTTATTGAGATCCTGTTGTTCCTGGTGCTGGTGATGTAACAATACACAAAGCAAATGCATTCCTTGCCTCATAAAGCCACAAGACACTGATATGAGCTAAACTGAGCATTCCCCATCCCCAGATTTGTATGCAGAAATCCTAACCTACCTCCGAATGGGGTCATATTTAGAGACAAGGCCTTTAAAGAGGTGATTAAATTAAAATGAGACTATTAGGATGGACCCTTAGCCATTCTGACTGGTGTTCTTTTAAGAAGCAGAATTTGAACACAGAAAGAGACACCAGGGATGTGTGTGCAGAGGAAAGACCAGGTAAGGACGTATCAAGGAAATGAAGGAGAGAGGTCTCAGGATAAATTAATCCTGCTGATGCCTTGATCTTGGACTTCTAGCCTCCAGAAGTGTGAGAAAATAGATTTCTGTTGTCTAAGCCACCCAGTCTCAGCTATTTTGTTGTGGCAGTCCCAGCAACCTCATATAGAAGTCTCCCTGGGAAACCAAACAATCAAATAAGGGATGTGACAGTTACCTGACAGTGCAATGCTACACTGGAAAGTAAAGAGGACCAAAGATGGGTACTATTTTAGTAGAGTTGTGTAGAAAAAGAATGGCAGATCTTCCTTCCTAGATCCCAGCCTTTTGGTTCTGGACTCTGGGGAGAGAGCCCCAGAGTGCCCTGGGTGATGGAAGGATAGTCCTTTTTACAGAAGGCAGGAGTCCCCTGGAAGGACCCAGGAGACAGGTAGTCAGGGATGTCCTGTATCTAGGTCAAGAGGAATATGGGATGTGTCTGTGGATTCCATGACCTGAAATACATGTTACACTGATTTCAATTTCACTCAGCCTTTCCATCCTCTCTAAAGTTCTATCCTGGTCCTTGTAAGCATCTGAGGGTAATATTGGGGTTCAGTCTAGATCAGTATAGTGATGGCAATTCTGAAATGTAAAGTATTTGTGGGGAAGGTGAATCTAGAGATTGTAAATTTTTGCTGTCTTTGCACCATGAAAGTGTTCTCTCCCCTCCCTTCTTTTGGCAAAAGAGGTCATTAATTTAAGTTGCTTCTTGAAACACTCACAGAAAATCGACTATTTGCAGAGACTGGTGTGAGCAAAAGCATGGCGTAGGCACACAGACTATGCCAGTCCAGTGGTAAATCCAGAAGTCTCACTGGGGAATATGACAGAAATAGGTGGATCCAGAAAGACAGGCTGAGGCTGGACAGAGCACAGGCTCATAGGGAATGAGCTACTGCATACGGTGTTCTGCTGTGTTCATTTTTTTTTTTCCAATCTGCTTTATTTCAGTAGAATTCACCTACCACAAAATTCGCACTTTTAAAGTGTATGATTCAGTGGTTTGTAGGATATGTCCGGGGTTGTGTGTATAACCATCACCACAATTCATTACCTTGATGCTGGCTGAAGACAAACAAGATCAAGAAGGATTTGGAAAAAAATTCAGACAACATGCCAATAATTCAAGAAGAGACAGAAGATGTGTAATAAGTAGGTGTTTGAGGAAATTCTTTCAGGAGTCATACTACTAAAGGGATAGTTAGGGTTCGGAAGAAAAATGTTCATTGATTTCATGCCACTTTTAAATACTTATCACTTTGGATGCTGTCTTCGAGACACAAAACCTACTATGGTGCCTGGTACCTTATTTGAGTTCATTAAATATTTGTTAAATGAATGAATTAATCATTCATCCACTAGCCAGGGAATCGAACCTCAGTGTATGTTCCTGAGTGTTTTCAAAATGTAATTCATTTGAAGATACCTTAGAACTGCTCTCTCTCTACTCTCACTAGGTTCCCTGGATTGCTATTGGCAATTCATTTTACTTTGGAGATTTGTTTTTTCCCTACTAAACATATTAATTTTGTAATAATTATTTATGTTGTTTGTTTTTATTAACACCTCCTGTGGCAGGCATTTTGTCTGAGAGAGATTGTTTCATGATGTCCTGATTTTTCTCCCACGTTTCCCTCACGTATATGTTATGTATGTCATCCTACCTTCCTTTATGTTCAGATCCATGTCTTTGAATATGGATAGCACACAAGCTAGCATTGAATTTTGATGTTTATTTTCTCAGATCTCTTAGCTGCTTTTATTTTAGGGTCTATATTTAGTGTCTCTTTACTCACAGTTACAGAATTCCATGTAAGTCTTCATAAACTTATTTGAACTTATTCTCAATACATTTTGTCTTGGACTAGATGCTCATGGACATGAGACTTAGCTGTTGAGTTTAGCTCAAGTGTGGAATGGAAGAGACACTTGGTTGCACATCCAACATCTGGTTTCTCCTGTCTCTCTTCAGTTACAGAGGGAAGGTTGAAATATTGACTCACGGGAGGATTGTTTTAATATTCTTATTGGAGAAAAACAAAGAAGTGAAAGCTCCTGTTGCCACTGAAAGCTATATTGTGACTAGGAAGAAAACCGTCCCTAGGATGAAATTGATTCTAAGCACAGCCTTGGAAGGAATCTAGGTCCTTTTGACATTGATAAGTGGTTTATCACACTAAGCTAGGAGTCTGTGCTAATTCTCCACTTTTTATTGTGTGAAAAAAAAAGCACAATTTAAAAAAATAACTCAATTTGCATTATTTAGGTTAGAAAGTAAGAAAATGAACACAAGAGTCAAATAAAAGATTACCGAAGGTCAAAGTACAAACTATGTGAGCAAAAAAAAAAAAATAATGTAATATGGGATTATAACGAAAGTACAAAACATAATTCCACAAGTCCATATTGATATAAATAAATGATTGTATAAGTCCACAAATAGGGGAGGAGGGAAGATAAATTTCCAAATAATAGTCAAAAGAATTCTAAATACTTTGTGTACATACTGCCTTCCTCAGAGAGGTGAGGCATAACTCCTATCCCTTAGGTATGTTGTGGGTTGCACATTTCCTTCTAAAAGGAGAGGGGGGAAAGGACTTTATTGTGGAGAAACGTGACAACCAATACCTCAGCCCTGGGATCAAGCTGAACATCAGCATTGACGGTTGCGTTGGTAATGTGTTCTCTTGATAGAACATGATGAAAATGGTGTTTTATCTCTGTGGTCTTCTCCGACCCTCAAATATAATCCCAGTATAACTCTAAAAAGAAACACCAACCAAACCCAAAGTGTTCTGAGCTAATTCCAGTACTGCTCAACACTCTCAAGATCATCAAAGAAATGGGAAGTCTGAGAAACTGTCATAAAAAGGCATAACAACTCAATGTAATGTTGTTTCCTGATGGGATCTTGGAACCAATCAAAGACATTAGAAAATCTAAGTGAAGTTTAGTGAATAGCAATGTGTCAATAATACATACATAGAATGTTCCTATATGCAACCTTTTCATTACTAGTGACCAATCTATCATGTTAATGTAAGATGTCAATAATGGGGAAACAGGTGTGGGGATATACTCTCTCTGCAACTTTTCTGTAAATCTAAATTTGTTCTAAAATTTAAAGTAAAAAGTGGGCAGTTTCTATATATTCTTAAAGGTGACCTTCTGTTGAACAGTAGTTTTTACTTTTCAGGCAATCAACCTTACCAATCCTTTTTGCTGTCCTTAATAATTTTCTTTGTTCTTTTCAATAAACTTGTCAGGTTATCCTTCCTCAATATCATGAAGATAGTCTCCTATGTCTAGAAGTTTTCTCTTTTTGATTTGAATTTTGAGGTAGATTATATGCCTGGAATTAATTTTTATGTATGATTTGAAGTTGGGAATGGTGTTTTTTTTTATTTTCTATATTTTTTTAAATGTAGCTTTTTGCCCACTGTGTGCAATGCCAGTGGTAAGTTTCTTGGTATGAATGTTTTTATGTGTCTAAACATCTAGGGAACTAGGTCAGAAATGGCGCCCTCATCAACCTTCCCAGTCACTAGGCAATCTAGATAGCAAGTGAACATGTGGTGAAGCCAGTTCTTAACTAGACTCAGGCAGTGTGCATCTACTCTGTTAAAGGCAGTTCCTGTTCCTGGAAGGAAATATGAGCCACTGCAATTGTTCAGGCCTTTATTTGACATACTCTTTCCTCTTAAGAAACAACAACAAAAAAACTCCATATATTTTCAAAGCTTTTGATAATGTGCCCTCAACCTATCTGCCCACTCTCCTGTATCACAATTCTTACTGCAATTCATACTGACCTTGTACTCATTCCTCAAGGATACCACTCCAGTAACTTCAAGCATGAATTTCTTCCACCAGAAAATCCTACCCTCCTGTGACTTTCCTCTCCTAGATATTTCCTGCCCCATCTTTTCTCCAGCTAATTCTTATTCTTACTTCAAATTTCAGAGTAAATGATTCTTCTTTAGAAAAGACTACCATAATCCATCAAATAACTGCATTCCCCATTATAATTTAACTTTTAGTACTCGTCACAATTATATTCGGTTAATTTTTGCATATTTACCAGGTTAGTTCTTTTTTCCCAAGACACTGAGAGTTTCCGAAAATATCTGGTTCAGCAACATTTCCAAAATTTACCATAGAATCAGGTGCATGGTATATTCTTTAAAAACATTTTTAAATAAATGGGGTGAAAAACTTATTTAAACAACTGTCACTGGAATTTATTTTAAGAAATTAACTCTAAAAAGAATTGTTACAAAAACTCTAGCATAAAGAAATGCCTAGAATAGAAAGTAAATCCCTGAGGGCATAAGCACTTTGAAACTAGGGAGCATTAGAGGTGGATAAACCCTGAATTATATACTGCAGTGATGAGGATGGAGACAGAACACACATGAGGAGAAGATAGGGACAGCCAGGCTGGGAAACAGAAGATAGCAGATTTTTCTAAAGACCTAGAGTGTCTAATGATTCCTCATCTTCCACTCCCTACCTCCTTGATATGCCTTTAATTTGACATCATCCTTCTCTCACACTGATGCTTCTGCCTGACTCTCCAGCCTAGACCTTGGTGCAGTGGCCTTCAGACATGGAAATCAGAGAACAGACCCTTGCTCCAGTCCCAGCTGAGGCCCAGGCTGAGCCAAGTAGGGCTACCCAGGACAAAGCCAGGGCTCTCAACTGCCCGACTTCTTCTCCAGCGGAATCAAGAGCTGGTATACATGTGATACAACACCCCTGGAAATTCACTGGTCTACTGGAGAGAAGAGGATGTTGGATATTCAGAAACAGTGAAAGTGGAGAACGAACCAATGGCATCTATAAATGAAGGGGCAGGGAGGCCCATGGCTTGTCCTTGAAGGCACCTCCATCACATGAGTGTTTCGCTGATGCTCCTCCTCGGACCTTGTGACCGCCCAGCCCTCCTGCAACCCCTGCCCTGTGTCCAGCCCACTTCAGGGCTTCGCATCTTTCCCTGCACCCAAAGTGCCGTCCAGGGAGCTCCTCAGGGTTGGCTCCTCATCATTCCAGGCCTCGGGCATTGTTGACACTGGCCAGGCTTGAATGCCACTTTAAAAAGTAAAAAGTAACCCTCACCCCACAAGCACAGTTTATCATCTTATCCTTCCCTGTTGCCTTCAGGCATTCGTCACTATCAGATATTACCTATTTTAGGTACCCACTTCCTCATGTATACACGTAATAGGCTTGAGAACAGGTCTTTTTACTGTCCTGTTCCCTATGGTATGCCCAGAATCCATATAAGTACCTAGTAAGTAGTGGGTTCTCTCTGAGTAATTGTTGAATAAATGAAAAGATCTTGGTTACAATAAATAATTGAATACATAAATGAAGTGGGGAGAAACCTACTAATAAGTAATTGGAATAACTTATAAGCCATGGGAAATGAAATATGAGGTATAACACAGGTGTTTTTCATCCTTTCTGATCTTCCTTTCCTGTTTCTCAGTTTGTTTCTGCTTTTAAGCTCAGGTGCCTAGACTCTAGGCAAAGTGGACTGCCACCCTAAGCACTGAGCAGGAGCCCTACATCTGTGTGTGTGCGTGAGTGCGTGCACGAGTGTGTGCACGTGTGTGTGTGTGTGTGCATGTGTATCTGCCAGTCTGGCTGCCAAAATGTTCTTTTTGTTCTTTGAGATGGAGTCGCACTCTGTTGCTAGGCTGGAGTGCAGTGGCACGATCTCAGCTCACTGCAACCTCTGCCTCCCGGATTCATGTGATTCTCCTGCCTCAATCTCCTGAGTACCTGGGACTACAGACACGTGCCACCACAGACCAGCTGATTTTTGTATTTTTAGTAGAGACAGGGTTTTACCATGTGGCCCAGGATGGTCTCAATCTCTTGACCTTGTGATCCGCCTGCCTCGGCCTCCCAAAGTGCTGGATTACAGGTGTGAGCCACCACACCTGGCTCCCAAATGTTCTTAACAGGTCCTCTGGATAGCTCTGGAGAGTTACAGGCATATCCAGGTCAATAAGTGAGGCCCCCATGATTTGTGAGTGGTGCATCATTTCTGTGTCTGTGCTGAGACTAGGAACTATGTCTTTCACAGCCTGGGATAGCTTGAGACAGTCTGCAGATGTAAGGCAGTCAGCATTCACGCTCTGCCAACTCTGTGCAAATGGAAGCTCTACCTGGATGCAGTTGTCATATTAGTTTTAGAGTTGAAAAATGTCTCACTGAAAATGGTTAATACAGATGTCACCACAGTAGTAGCATGAAAGACTCAGATGTCAGCCTCACAGGTGTTACGTGAAGTTTCTTGTGCTATTAAAAGGAAATTATATTTGATTTTTAATATCAATTCTTTAAAGCATGTGGTTATTTAGTCATGATATACACAAAACATCTTACTTTTTCCTTTGATGACAGAGCATTTAAAACCTTCTACTTCACTAATTAAAAAACACTAGGCCATGAAAATGATGGAATCTTATTTTGACAGAGTTTTGCTTGTTTTATGGGAAACAAAACTTGCACCTCAAAATAAACATACAATTAAGCATATTTTCTTAGCTTTAAATCTTAATTCAGGAAAACACACAGGAAAACCTAACAGAATAATGAAGTCTCTCAATATTTTTAAGTATTTTATCTTCCTATATTATGCTTCCACTTATAACTATTACTCAAGGAAAGTATTTTTAAGGAACATATTTTCTTGATCGTGTCTTCTTAATGTCACTATTATATTTTGCTACCATCAAGCAGCATGTAGTTTGAAGATGATTGTAGTAATTTCATTGAACATCACAATTTTATATAATATTCAATCTTTTCAATAATGTCACTTAAAATATAGATCCAAAGGGTTGCTCAAATTTTTGTAATTCTAACTAATGAGAAAACTTGTCATAGACTTTACAGAGCTATTTAAGCTTTATAGTAAAAAAAGAAAGATTGGGGAGAAAAATTAGAAAATGAAAAAATCAGCCCAGGACATATAATGTGGACACAGTATCAATTTCTGAAAAAGAGAACAGAGTATTGATGAGAGGAAATTATCAAAGAAGAATGTCAAGAAAATTACTCAGCCATTGAGAATATGGAATCTAGACCAGGGGTCAGCAAACATCCTGTGAAGAACCCAATAGAAAACAGTTGAGGCTTAACCATCCGCAGTCGTTTTCCATCTCTGTCACAGTGACTCGACTCAACTCTATTATATCATACACATACATATTGGTAACCCTCAGTTAAGGAGCCCGGCTGTATTCCAATAACATTTTCTTTATGGACACTGAACTTTGAATTTCATACTATGTTCATGAGTCATGAAATCTTCTGTTTCTTCTCAGCCTTTTCTTGCTCTCCTTTCTTCTTCCCATTTAAAAATGTGAAAGCATTGTTAGATTGTGAACCAATCAGAAAATCAGGTGATGACCCAGATTTTCTCCATGGATTATGGTTTCTCGATCCCAGATCAAACCTCTAAGTGTCCACCGAGGGCTCAGCACAATGGATGGGACACCGACACAACGACCCACCCCTGTGAGACCTCAGGCACCAGGGACAAAGGGAGGGCATTATAAGTACTGGCTACATTTATGTGTAACTGGAACAAAGAACCTCAACATAAACAAGGAGAAATAAGAGTCTAGAAAAGCTGCTATTACTCAAAAAATCCACCATGTACCTGAAAGAGATAATATCAGAGTATAAGAATTCTTATTGAAATTTCTAATTAGTCATAAAAGAATTTTTATTATTTTTTAAATTTTGGGATGCATATACAGAATATGCAGGTTTGTTACATAGGTATACATGTGTCATGGTGGTTTGCTGTACCTATCAATCCATCCTTTAGGATTTAAGCCCCTCATGAATTAGATATTTGTCCTAATACTCTCCCTCCTCTTGCCCCGCAACCCCTGAAAGGCCCTGATGTGTGATGTTCCCCTCTCTGTGTCCATGTGTTCTCATTGTTCAAGTCCCACTTATGAGTGAGAATGTGTGGTGTTTGGTTTTCCATAGCAGAATTTTTAAATTTTAATTTGGTCTGTGTGTGTATGCTTTACCTCAACAAATTGATTCTAACAGTTATATAAAACTGCAGGGCAAAAATAGGTAACTCAATTTTGAGTAAGAAGAGCAACATAGGCAGAGGCGATAAATCAGCATAATTTCTAATAATTGAGAGCCTGAATATACAGATGGACAATGGCCAGAACATGTATAACATAAAAGCTCTGACCTACAATCTGCAGCAGCACGGCCAGGATACCAACCCCTTATCTACAAGAACCAGCCCAAGAATCCGGCCTGTTATCTATAAGCCAGAGGACAAGGTCTCTAGCAACCAGTCCAAGAAGCCAAATAGTAATTCCCATAACAAAATAGCTAAGATTTTATTAAACTCTGAAAAGCTTCTCTAATTTTGTTTTCCAGCTTCCAACTTAGGACCAACCAGAAATAGCCAAATATATTCTCTAATCAATCCCATAGGATAAACCATTTGGGTGAGTCCACCTCCAGCTTCCCATGCCAACCAACAGCCTCCATCAGGGAACACCTGAAGCCTTCCTCTGTCCACTACAGAGCTCTCCCACTCTTTGTCTGCCTTAGAGTCTTAGCCAAAAGGCAAGTGATGGTGACTGACTCCCGTGATACAGCAAACTCTCAACAAATAGCCTCTGCCTGTTCTTATTTAGTCGATCCTCATTTATTTCCACATGATGGAAATTTGGAGTTACATCCATTGATAGAGTAATTTGTAAATAAATTGTGACAAACCCATACAATGGGAATTAGCTGAGGGAAAAGAGTTCTATGGTAATTGTCACCCAGTAAGAAAAACGTACTCTTTTTGAAAAAATTTTCCTTAGAATACTTTTGAAAAGAGAAGAAATCCTGGTGTTTGCAAGAAGTTTCATTGCCCCATTCCAACCATGACCAATGTGGACACGCCAGGAGTCCACAGCGGGCAGCAAACCAGGCTGCTATTTCTCACTGGGACAATTCTAAGGCCTGCTGTGGGCTCCACATTCTGTCCCTACCTCGCATTCCCACTCCATCACAGTGTTTAGAGGGTAGAAAATATGTAAAGCAAATTATCAGGAAGCTTGTCAAAGTGTTTCTTCCATTCCACAGCCGGATCTCCCATGGCGCCCAAAGTCCAAAACTCATGAATGGTGACAGCTCGTGGCTTGATATTGCTGCATGCAAACAAGCAGGAGGCAAGGAAAAGAGGGAGGAGGGAGATCTGTTGACAGATTAAATGGAGGACACTCAGTTAAATCTGAATTTTAGATACACAACAAGCACATTTTCCTATACGTATATCCCAAATACTACATGAAACATAGTTATACCAAAAATTATCATTTGTGAATCTGAAATTTAAATCTAACTGAGCGTCCTGTACTTGTATTTGCTGAATATGGCAACCCTAGGGGCAAGGATAACACTGAGGTTTTTCTAGTCCTTTTATGGAATACTTAAAACCAGTTTTTGTTGTTGTTGTTAGTTTGTATTTTAGCAATGTCTTGCTCTGTTGCACAAACTGGGGTACAGTGGCTCAATCATAGTTCACTGCAGCCTCAAACTCCTGAGCTGAAGTGATTCTCCCACCTCAGCCAAGTAGCTAGGACAACAGGCACACAACAACTCACTGAGCTAATTTTTAAGTTTTCTTTTTTGGAGAGACAAGGTCTCGCTATGTTGCCTGGGCTGGTCTTAAACTCCTGGGCGCAAGTGATCCTCCCACCTCAGCTACCCAAAGTGCTGGGATTGCAAATGTGAGCCACTGCACATGGCCCACACAATGAGTATGAATATCCTCCCCATGGGTTACTTAGAGCTGTGCTGTTTAATTTCCAAATGTTTGCTTTTTTGAGATATATTATTTTACTGCTTTTAATAGAAGGCTAAGGACCTTTCAATATCTTTTCAAATTAAGTAACTTTATAAAGTAAAAATAAAAAAAAAAAACCAAATATTTAATGGCGACCTACTGTTTTATAGAGTGCAGAAGACAGTAAAGAAAGGTACAAGGTTGGAGTTCTGGAGCCTATAACGGTGGAGTCACTGCTATAGGATTCAAGGTCACAAAGATAACAAAGGCAGCAAGGAGCATCAAAAGCAGGCAGAACCTGGATGGGAGTCAAGTCTTGAAAGAGGACGACCACACTCACTCATGCTTATGGGGCTTTTCTCCTAAGTGTACACCACAGCCCCTAAGGCATGGCACAACCCAAACTCATGAAGAATGCCATTCTTGAAGTGTTAGAAGACAGAGTTCAAGGCTACTGGAGTAATTGAAAAATGAGAGAAAGTCCTTAAAAAGGAGAAGCCTCAACTCTTCTCAGATCCCCTCGGGACGCCTGCACTATGCATGTACAGAGAAAAGTCCAAGGAGCCCCAGGAAAGCAAGAGTTTCCACACAATGGAGCAAGTTTTGAGTCTAAATTTTGCCAAGTCAGAGGGTTCTGACAAGTCAGAGTGTCTTGGTAAATCCTTTCTGCTTTCTACCAGCCTGCCCCAACAAAGCACATAAAACCACATCTCTTAAGTTCAAAGGGATCAGCCAGTAATGTAATGAAATGACGTCTTTAACGTTTGAAAGAAAAAAAAAACAACAACAACAACAACAAAAAAAAAACCTTATAATTCTATATCTATGGAATTATCCTTTAAAAAACAGGACAAAATAAAAGCACTTTCACATAAACAAAGACCGAGAGACTCTACCACCAGCAGACCAATAATCTATTATTCAGGAAGGCATAAAAATTTTAAATTCATAAGCACCTAATTACAGAGCCTCAAGTTACATGAAGCAAGAACTGACTAAAGGGTGAAATAGATAAATTATCTATTATATCTATTACAACTGGAGATTTTAACCCCCCTCCTTGCAATTGATTTAGCTATTGTCCAAAAATCAGTAAATATGTAAAAGATTTTAACAACAGTATAACTCAATTAGGCCCGACAATTACACAGCACTACACTTAATGGCTTCAGAATACATATTCTTTTCTCAAGTGCACATAAAATTTTCACAAAGCTAGGCCATATGCTCAGCCATAAAACAAGTCCCAATACATAAAAATTATTTGAAATCTTACAAAGCATATTTGAATATAAATAAATTAGATTAAACATCAGCCTTTTAAGTTATCAAGAAGTATTGCAAATTAATTGGAACACCACTATGTAGTCCTTGCTTTCATAAGAAATCACAAGGAAAATTAGAAAATATTCTAAACTGAATATCAATGGAAACACAATGTGAAAATATTTGTGAGATGCAACGAACAGCCAAAACCTGGCCTAGAAGGAAAAGTTTGAAATACTGTAATATAGTAGCAAAGGAAGGATTTTTTTTTTTTTTTTTTGAGACAGAGTCTTGCTCTTTTGCCAGGCTGGAGTGTAGTGGCACCACCTCAGCTCCCTGTAACCTCCATCTCCCAGTTTCAAGTCATTCCTCTGTCTCAGCCTCCTGAGTAGCTGGGACTACAGGCGCATGCCACCATGACCGACTAATTTTTTGTATTTTAGTGGAGATGGGGTTTCACAATGGCCAGGATGGTCTCGATCTCCTGACCTCATGATCCACCTGCCTCTGCCTGCCAAAGTGCTGGGATTACAGGCGTGAGCCATCACACCCGGCCTGAAAAGGAGAAAATATTTAAACCAGTTAAGATTACTTCTCAACATCATCGGTATTAAAGGACATGAAATATGCAACTACAATGAGATACCATTTAAAACCACTAGTATGATTCAAAACAATTGATAACTGATAGTATCAAATGAAAGTGAGAAAATGAAGTAGCCAGAATTGTCATGCACTGCTAAGTAGGAATGTATAATAGTACAACCACACTTTCAAAATCTATTTGGCAATTTATGATAACATCTACCCTATGACCCTGCAATTTCATCATTCGATACAAAAGCAATTGCAATAAAAGCCAAAATTGACAAATGGGATCTAAGTAAACTAAAGAGCTTCTGTACAGCAAAAGAAACTATCATCAGAGTGAACCGGAAACCTACAGAATGGGAGAAGAATTTTGCAAGCTACCTATGAAAAAGGTCTAACATCCAGAATCTACAAGGGAACTAAAACAAATATACAGGAAAAAAACAACCCAATCAAAAAGTAGGCAAAGGATATGAACAGACACTTCTCCAAAGAAGACATTTATACAGCCGACAAACATGAAAAAAAGCTCATCATCACTGGTCATTACAGAAATGCAAATCAAAACCACAATGAGATACCATTTCACACCAGTTAGAATGGCAATTATTAAAAAGTCAAAAAACAACAAATGCTGGTGAGGCTATGGAGAAACAAAAATGCTGTTGGTGGAAGTGTGAATTAGTTCAATCATTGTGGAAGACAGTGTGGCGATTCCTCAAGGATCTAGAACTAAAAATACCATTTGACCCAGCAACCCCATTACTGGATATATACGCAAAAGGTTATAAATCATTCTACCTTAAAGACACATGCACATGTACGCTTATTGCAGCTCTATTTACAATAGCAAAAACTTGGAACAAAATGCCCATCAGTAATAGACTGGATAAAGAAAATGTGGCACATATGCACCATGGAATACTATGCAGCCATAAAAAGAATGAATTCATATCCTTTCCAGAGACATGGAGGAAGCTGGAAGTCATCATTCTCAGCAAACTAACACAATAACAGAAAATCAAACACCACTGTTATCACTCATAAGTGGGAGTTGAACATTGAGAACACATGGACACAGGGAGGAAACATCACACACCAGGGCATGTTGGGTGGTGGGGGCAAGGGGAGGCAGAGCATTAGGACAAATGCCTATTGCATGCGGGACTTAAAACCTACATGACAGGTTGACAGGTGCAGCAAACTACCATGGCACATGTATACCTATGTAACAAACGTGCACATTCTACACATGTATCCCGGAACTTAAAGTAAAATAAAAAAATAATAATTAAAAAAATTAAAACAGAGAAATAAAAGCATTTGTCTACAAAAATATGTGTACAAAGAATATTAATATAATTCAATTCATAATATTCAAAGTGGAAAAAAACAATTGTTTATCAATAGGATAATAGATAAACAAATTGTAGCATATAACAGAATAACAGTCAGAAATTGAAAAAGAATGTACTACAAATATATTACAATAACATGAATGCACTTGGAAACATTGCATTGCAATGTCGATAAAGAAATAAGCTAGACACAAAAAACTATGGTGATAGAAATAATGACTGCCTATAGGAGATTGGGATTTACTATGGATGAGAAACACTGTATGTAGATGGAAAATTGTCTATCTTGATCAGAGTGCTGCTACCAGATCTAAAAAAGCTCAGAATACTAGTAGATGCAGATTTACTGACTATAAACAATCCTTTGAAAGTCCCATAATTCAGAGCTTCCGCATCCTCTGCACATTCCATAATTCATTTCCGACCCTAGTCTTAACATCAAAACTGGCAAAGGCTTCTAGCATCAGCCACATCCTCCTCTATCACTCTACCAGAAATTTATTTTAAGAGTGAAGTGAAAGAAAATGATAGAAAGAATACTGTGTAGTAGCTGCAGGCATTTATTGACTATTAGTGTGTAGAATTATGTAAGAGCCAATAGATAAGAGAAAAAAATAATGAAGGTGGTAACATTAATGATAACTAACTTACTAAGCATTTAGTATGCACCACATATTTTCTAAGCACTTTCCATACGTATCATCACTTTATCATCACAATAGAACTATGAAGTGATTATAATCATTTTTCCACATAAAAAAATGTTAAAATTAAGGTGTGAAAAGGATAGATTGCCCAAGGATGCACAGCTAATAAAAGTGAACATTTGGATTTATGACTTGGCATCTATTTCCAGAGTCCACATTGTCAATTCACTATGGTCTCAAACAACGTAGTCCGCTATGGCATGCACTGGCCACAAGTGACTAAGTTTGAATTAAATTAATTAAGGTTAAGTAAAGTTAAAAATTAATTTTTAGTTACAATGGGTACTTTTCAAGTCTTAGATAGCCACATGTGGCTAGTGGCTACCACATTGGACAGCAGAGACACAGAGCACTACCTAAGTTAGGAGCTAAGACCTCCTCCCAAACTAGAGGCTGACTTTTGCAGAGTATATCCAGTTTCATAGTGAAAGTACGGTCACATTAATGCACTAATCCCAAATTGACTGATCATTACTTCTTTACTCTTCACACAGGGTCTCACCACCTCTGCTAAATGTCTCTCCAAATGATGCTTCTAGGTGTTATCTCCCATGTGCTGCTGGTGGGCTAACATCCTAAAATTTCCACTAGTCTTATGGAAAGCTCTGTAACTCTTGGAGTTGTTAATGCTTGATAGGATGGGTGTTAAGTCAAATTTGAAGGTCTGAGTAAGTGGGAAGTACATGAGAAGTCAATGGCATGCTCAATTTTTTGTATCATATTCTATTCAAGTCATTCTGAAACAACATTCTTATTAAGTGCATTTGAGAATTAATATCTAACTTTTTGGAAATCTCTTTATATTTGATTTTGCCTTTGTTGCTCACTTTCTCTTTATTTTCTTTTTTTTTACATATGTGTTGTGTGTGTGTGTGTGCGCGCGCATGTGTGTGCACGCCAGCAAACATTATATTGCTATTAACATTCTCAGACCCATATTGTTCTGAGAAACTATGAATATATGTTCTGAGAATCCTTACTTTCCTCTGACCACCATGCTGAAGTCCCACCACGCTGAATTCCCTGGGTCACAGGCATAGCTGCTACAATGTGCTTTGCAATTTTTTTTTATTTGGAGGACTCTCAGTTCCTACTGACCAGTATTTCTGCTGGGTGTTTTCCACCAGCTCACTGATGTGCATTGACACAGCACAGGCTAAAGCTGAGAAGTCCCCTTGCAACTGAACCTATCATTATACAATTTTGTCTACTCCCATTTGAAGGCTTACCATGCTTTTTTCTGAGCAGGCCTGATAGTGTGTCTCTAATTGAGACTAACCAATGTCTTGCAAGTCTGATAGTCAATACAAATGAGCATCCAGCGCCTGGCAATCATCTTGGAATGAAAAGAGAGTTTTACAGAGAGGCAACTCCAGATGTCTGCAGAGTCCACCTAACTATATATTTAGCTGACCAATGATTGGTACATATAAGTGAGACTACCTGAGACTAGAACAAGGTCCACTTGAATGGATTATAATAAAGAGTATACCATGTAACACAATGTCATGAATAGTTAATTTTCACAAGCTAGACAGGAAAACCTCTGTGATTCACAGGGCACTGGAGAGGGCAAACAGAAGGGTCTGGCTTCAGTCATGGGGAATAAATACCCTTAGACTGACCACTGCTCTAACCCTACCTAAAAGACTGTGTAAGCAAAATGTAAAAAATCCAGCTCTTTTTAAATAACTTGAATACATGCCAGGAAGAAAAAAAAGCTGAGGATTAACAGGAACACAAATATCCAGTACTCAACAAGTTAAAGTCACAAGATCTGGCATATATTCAAAGACTATTAGGCATAAAAAGCAAGAAAATATAACTCATAATAAGGTTAAAATTAATCAATTGGAACAAACAAAAAAAACAGATGTTAGAATTGGCAGACAATGACATCTTAAGAAGTTACTATAATTGTATCATATATCTTTGGAAAGCTAAGTAGCTAAAAAAAGAAAAAAAGACTATAAGCTTAGAAACACAAAGTAAATCATACTAAAATTATATTGCTTAAAACCCATTATCAAAAAAAAATATTGAATCTATAACAGAGAAGAAGGCATGTTATATACAAAGGAATTAAGATAAAGTTAATAGCAGGTTTCTTATTGGAAATAATAGAAACAAGAAAATACTGGAGCACTCTTGTTTAAATACTGAAAGAAATGTTTACAACCTAGAAATCTCCACTCAGTGAAAATATCTTTTAAAGATACGGCTTATATTATTTATTCTTTTGCTTCCTCTAATAGACCTTTGTTTCCAAAATTTAGTCTCTAACATCCCACTGTAGAATTGCACCCCCTCTATGATTGTCCCAGTCCCTTTAACTGCAGAAAGGGACAGCAGTTGTAGCTTGTTGGCCAGTGATATTTCCTCATGGAATACACAGGGAAGCAGAAGAAGCACCCAGAAAGTAAAAAGTAATATGACTGAATATTACTGTTCTTCACGTTCATGACTATGTGTTATGGACAAACGTGAAAGACCTCGTGGAAGCTCAGTGACAGTAAAAATAAGATTCTCCCAGCTGCATGGATCCTGAGTGGGCAGATGATTCATTTTGCAGCTGTGTTTCCTCTGTCTAACAGGGGTTGACTGGAATCCACAGAACTTGTCAGAGGCCAGTGGTTTGATAGGTGTTCTACAGCAAGCCACAGGGGAAGAGGAAAATTACATCTCCTCATGAAGACAAGTGCAAAAATAATATCAGTAGGAAAACACTGAGCAATGGGGACGACTTGATTCAGAGAATAAAAAAACTAAGGGGCAATGGAAGTGGTAAAATTAAAAGTGGGAGTCACTTGTATCAACACTTAAGGGATATTTTTCTCTTTTCCTTGAGTGATCTTGACAGCAAAGCCATTCTTGGAATTAGGAGTTCCCTTCTGCTACTTGCTCACCATTCTGCAGCCATTGAACAATGGGGTTAGACTGGTTATCCATCTTCCTGACCCAACATTCATGCACATTTTCTTCACTGCCCACCCTTGCAACTCCACAAAAAAAAGAGGTTTGTGAATAAACAGTTGAGTGCACATACTGATTTTTGTGTGCATCTGAATATCAACTTCCTTACAGTGTACACATTTTGCAGTGGTTTTTAAACTCCTGTGGTCATAGATTTTTTTTTGAGAATCCAAAGAGATGAACTTGTCTCCAGAGAAATATACTTATGTGCATACATGTACACACACACACACTTGACATACAGTTTTGGAAGGTTCTTACACACACACACACACACACACACACTTGACATACAGTTTTGGAAGGTTCTTACACACACACACACACACACACACACTTCACATACAGTTTTGGAAGGTTCTTACATAACTTGAAAGCTATCCATGAATCATATAGAAGGCCATGGTAACTATCTCCTTGCTTCTTCACAAACAGCTATTATACTGAGTGTAGTTTCATTATAAATTGAGAAAATTGAGGCTCTGAAATGCTGTGAACTTCAAAGATGCACAATTTTGAACTAGTTGGAAAGTGAAACGGTAACTGCCTGAATATAAAAACACCACTCCCTACCCAGTGTTTTCTACCATAGTCACCAAGAGCAGTGGTGTTCAAACATTGCTAGCTTTGGAAAAATGTGTATGTGGAATATGTCTTAATTTATGACACAGCATAAATATTAACTAAATTTGATGATATCTTATCTTGAATTTTCAGATTGTCATATGTCAAGGGTTTAAGACAAGATATGGAAAATCTTAAAGTCAAAATATCCTGTCAATCAACTTTTTCCCTTTATGACAAAGTCATTATTGCATTTAAGAAGAAGAAACTCATCAATGGTTTGCAAATATTAACCCAGATAATGAAGCCGACATAGGGTTCATCTTGGCCATTTACACCTCCCTTATTCATTTTAATTCCTAGAATATATTTTTGCCAGAACAAAGAGGAGATCAATACAGATCATTTTCAATCCTTATGAAAATCTTTTAGATGTATGTGATGTTAATCCAGTTTTTCAGTTAATATATGTTAAGCACCTACTATGTGCCAGCACTGTGATAGAATCTGGGAATAAAACAAGTGAAGAACATTATCCTTGGCCTCAATGGTTTTGCAGCCTTGTAGAAATTCTTTAAGAAAGAGATATGAGGATATAGACAACAAAAATAATATGGCTAATCCATTTGCTATTGAGATGACTATCACCACTAAGAGTCAAAGTGAAAGACATAGCAGAGTTGCTGGCTTTCAGGAGGAAACAAAGTAATTAGGCTGAGAAAATGCCACTCTTGTGCCGGGACCTGTAGCACCAAGCCCACATCGGAGAATTTGCATGAAGTGAAGCAATGAAAATCAAAGTGGCCATTTAAATTATGACAGCTATGAAGTTATGCTGTTTGCTACCCAGACTCTGGTTTCTCCCGAAACAAGCTACTCATGGTAGGTTCCACACAGAGATCATTTCAGGGGAAAATAGTGCATGTAGACACATGTGGTCATGGAAAAATATGTGGAGAAAATGCTGACTAGTGTCCTGTAGGGCTTGGTCTTACTGATATCACTTATCTCCCATTCTCCTCCCCCTCCTCCTGCTCACTTCTCCCTCCACCTCCTCCCTCCATCCTGCCCTTCCTGTTTCCTCCCTCCACCTCCCTCCTCCTTCCATCTTCTCTTCCATCCATCCCCTCCCCCTCCCTCTCCACCCTCCCTCCTCCTTCTCCTTTCTTTACCTCCTCAAGCCACTTCTTCCTGAGGCCTCCTCCAGCTCCTTCCCCCACTCTTCCTCTCCCCTCCTCTTTAGATTTTGCTCCTGCTCCTCCGATTTTTATAAAAGTTGTACATTCTTCCTTTTCTTCCTCTGTTTTTTAACTGTTTTATTTTAATTTCAAATACACATAAAAGCTGAGAGAAAATTCAGTGAACCCCTAAAAATCATTGTTTGCAGAAAGATCAAACAAAAATCATTTGCTGCAAAAAGCAGCAAATACGTTTTCTGCTTTTTAAATCTCTCTGCGTGTCCTCCCTCCATTTCTTTCTTGCTCAAAATCTTTCTCTGTGTCCTTCCCTCCCCTTCATTTCCTCCCCACCTCACTCTCTCCCTTTCTTCATTTATTTAGTTATTGCATCCTTCAAAATTAAGATGTGGACAACTTCGTATTTTACTTCTAAACACTTCAGTGTATGCTGCTGAGAACAAAGACGTTCTCCTGCATAGCAACAATACCATTGTCGCCTGAAAGGAATTTAACATTGATAAGTGATATTGCCTATTAGACAGTCTATAGAAACATTTTATCAGTTGTTTCAACAATGTGCTTGATAGCAGCATTATATTGTGGAGGGGATGTTGAAAATCCAGTCATGAACCTCATGTTGCCACATCCCTTTAACCTCTTTTGATGTGTGACTTTCATGACAATGACATGTATGAATCGGCCTATTTTCTTGTGATGTGTTTTGAATATGTATCATGATTAGATTGAAGTTAAACTTTGTTAATGGTGGATTATGTGCTTCACACAGCAGCACACCAGAAGGCACACAAGTTCAGTTAGATGCATTATTGGTGTTGCAACTTTGCTCACTTGGAGGAGGTAGTATCTACCCGGTGTGTCATTGAAGAGGTTCCTCTGGCCCAAAATCCCTTCATCTATCTGGTCATTTAGTATCACCTGGTGATCCTTGCTGTAAACAATGATTATAGCGGAGGTTTAAATTGGTGATTATATAATTCCATTATTCCTTCTATACTAGTTTGCTGTTACTCTGTATAGTATTCCCTTCTAATTCTTTCCCCTTTACTATTTGTGTGGACTCATATTTTGCTTTATATTTTTATAATTCATTAATATCATTATCCTTATTCTTAAGTTGTCTGAATTTGATGAATCTTGTGTTTTTTTTTTTTTTTTTTTTTTTTTTTTTTCTTTTTTTTTTTTTTTTTTTTTTTTTTTTTGCCTGCACACATCATATTTTGAGCATTCTCTTTCTTTTAGGCATACCAATATGTTCTAGAGTTACCATGCATTTTTCCTTCCCGTAACTTGGAATCAGCATTTTCTTCAAGGCACCTGGTTCTTTTTAGCTTGCTATCTCAATCAAGATTTGAACATTAGGTGTGCTCATTGCTATTGGAGTTTCTCTTAGGCTTTTTCCAGTGGACTTCCTACTGATGCTTCCAGTTCCAACCTTTGTTCTGAATTTGAATCTCCTTTCTTCCACCAGGAGGACATGGGCATACAGCAACGTCAATCCACATCCATTTATCTGTCTTCCTTTTATCAACCTGTCTATCACCCATCCCACTGGCCTAGCAGCCTTGATGCTGGAGCCCAGGCGTAGAGAGGGGGGCTTCTCCCCCTCTGCTCACCACTGCATTCGTGGCCTTGCTGCATCCATGGGAAGCTGGCTCTGGTGAACTGGAGGGCAACCTGTACTTGGCTGTGAGGGGTGACCTGGCTGGCGATGTGGCCTTCTGGTTTGTCTTGCATGAAAAGCGGGTCCCTTCCCCTCTCTGCAAGGAGCTACAGTATTCCTGCCGGGGACACCAGGAGAACCTGAGAGCTGTGTCTGGGGATGAAGGAGAGACTTCCCACTACAACCATTTGTAGACGGCACAGTTTAGTGTTGAGTCATGGGCTCATGATCCATGCTTTTCTAAAAATTATCACAAATTAATTTTTATTGTGTACTAATGCTATCTATTTGACACACGGTTAACTTTAATTTTTAATATTAGGTATCTTATTTGTGGTTTTTACTTCACTGTTAAATGAAATAGTCTAATATCATTCAAAAGTCAAAACTATAAAAGTGTACGTATTTGAGATCAGGATTTAGAGACCAGCCTGGCCAACGTGTGAAACTCCATCTCTACTAAAACAAAAATTAGCTGGGCATGGTGGTGGGTGCCTGTAATCCCAGCTACCCGGGAGGCTGAGTCAAGAGAATTGCTTGAACCGGGGAGGTGGGGGTTACAGTGAGCTGAGATTGTGCCATTGCACTTCAGCCTGGGAGACAGAACGAGTCTCTGTCACAAAAAATAAAAAAATAAAATAAATAAATAAATAAAAGTGCATACAATAATAAATGCCTATACCATGCAATTTCTATCCATTCTATACCACCCCCACTAAACTTAGGGAACGATTTCTGTGTTTTCTCATTTCTTAGGGAACCATTCCAGTATTTTCTCTTTATTCTTTTGTATTTGTTTTTGAAAATAATTTCCTTTTTTCCTGCAAAATCTACAGTTGTATATATATGAATGTATGTGTATAGTGCTATGTTAGTTTTCAATTTAAATAGTATATTCTCAAAGTCACTACATATCAGTTAATACAGATATTCCTCATTCCTTTTGTAAAAATCAGTGCTGATGTGTCATAATTTATTTAACCAGACTTCTACAAATGGGCATTTTTATTTTTTGTAATATTTTGCTATTACGTATAATGCCACAGTGAATGACTTTCTGCCTATGATGTTTTGCATTTCTGGAGGTGTATTTTCAAGATGAAGTCCTAGAAGTGACATTGCTGGGCCAAAAACTTGATGCATTGTGGTCTCGTTAGGTCCTGCCAAATCCTCCTTCTTAGGATGCTTTCCTCTTGTATTCCTATCTGAAATGTAGGAGAATAACAATTTCTACACCAAGCCTCAAACAGAATATTTATTGAGCATCTGAGTACTTCCCATCTGATAGATGAGAGATGGCATGTCAATGCAGTTATAATTGGTAGGTGTGATCATGAGTGAGGTTGAACACTTCATAGGTTTAATGCGTTTCTATATCTTTACTGTAAATTGTCTATCAATGCTATTCTCCCATTTTTTGCTGTAGATTTTTATCCTTTTTATTATTTTTAACAGTTTTTAAGAAATACATATTT
>NW_016107482.1:606499-648048 GCF_001604975.1 Cebus imitator | reverse complement strand
GCCTCCTGGGTTCAGGCAATTCTCCTGCCTCAGCCTCCTGAGTAGCTGGCATTACAGGCACGCACCACCATGCCCAGCTAATTTTTTGTATTTTTAGTAGAGACAGGGTTTCACCATTTTGACCAGGATGGTCTCGATCTCTTGACCTCATGATCCACCCGCCTCGACCTCCCAAAGTGCTGGGATTACAGGCGTGAGCCACCGCGCCCGGCGAGCTAGCTTTTTATACTTCATATAAGTTGAAAACATTTTTCCCAGTATATCTTCTGTCTTTTTAACTTTACTTATGTTTATACACACACATAGAAATTTTTCTACATAATAAAATTTATCATTTTTTTTCTTTATTTCACAGGAATTCCAGACTGTTAGTGTGAGATTAATCTAAGTGAATCCCTAAATCTAAGACACAAACCTTTGAACCAGAGAACCCTAGAAAGAGCATGGGATAGGGTTTCAGGGCAAGAATCCCTCCTGTACCTATGGATGAGAAGGATAAACAAGATTGTATAGATGAGATCCTTTATAAGTTGGAGAGGTTTAACAAAAGGTAGAACTATGTATATGAACATTATTTGTGGATGATAGTAACGGAAATTAGATCATTAAGACAGAAAACAGATCTGTGTACATCTTAAAATCAAGGACCCAGATATTCATCTTCCTAGTGTCTATAGGTGTCTGGCACCTAGAAAATGCTCCATAAATATATTCTGAGTGGAAGAAATTGAATCTAAAATGGAGCAATAAGGAACCACAGCAGTGGACTGAAAATATTAACAATATGAATTGAGATGCATCCTTGTGCTTGTACTTTTAAGTAAATCTATTTTCTTCCACGTTCAATACAAATTTCATTTTAAAAAATCAATCACCATGTTAATTCAAACTGGCCAGGCAGACAAGGCTTTGTTCTTTTAACAATAAAATATCTCTCAAACATATTGGGGCAAGGGAGTTGGAGAAAGCTCTTGATTTTCCTACAGCACTGAACATTTTAACTACCTACAAGAGAGTGTCTTATGAATAAGTAGCATATTATGGGGACTGGCAAATAGTGCTCAAAGGGAAGCAATTCACAGGACACCCTCTTCCTTCTAAAGCCAAGAGCTTGGCCTTCAAAATCAGAGAAACGTTTGTTCGGTTGTTACTGAGTTTTGTTTTGGTCCAGTGTGTGCATTCTTGCACAGCTGGCCCCAAGACCTTTTCAAGACACAACCAGCACAAATACAAATATTTGCCAGTGTATCTCGTGAGCAACAAAAAGAAAACAGGGTCCTTCCTGGAAGACCATTGCTTTTGTTCCTTCATTGGCTTCGTATCTGTCTAACAGAGTTTACTATTGTGTTCACCTGGTTCTCATGTCTTTTCAAAGTGTGTCACAGGGGGTAAACATAGGATTATCCAATCCTGACAGCCTGACAGCCTTCAAAAAAGCACATCAGATCATTCTTTGCTGTTTCGTGGGTATCAAAGAGGCAGACCCATGCTACTCACTGTAAATGCTGCCCTTCAATAAAGGGAAGTGGGGAGAAAAGGAAAGTTCCAGATGGTTTATGCTAGCAAGATCTGCCAATTCAAACTTCCATATTTACAAATTCTTCCCTTTGCCAAACAGACTTTGTTTTTACCGGACTATACCACTGAAGTGTTAAAATAGAGGGCAAAAGAATAGACGTGTGGCAATATTCATTTCTGAAAAATCCTTCCTCTGTAGGCATGGATGATGGTGTTGGAGAAACAGCTGTCATCATGCACTGCATATTTTGTTTTTTTCCATGAAGAAATAGAGATTCAAGAATGCAATCGCATTATAAAGGAGTTGATTGATTTGATAGCCATTATTCTCATGCAGACAGAACTATGTTTTATTCATATACCTGGTCTCAGGTTGATGCTCATAAATGTTTACTGAGTGGATCTCAGGGTGAGGGCCTTGGGCCCGCAGTCCCAGCACTACTAGAAATGCAGGTTCTTGGGGACCCTCCAGATATACCAAATCAGAAATGCTGAAGCGGGGCCCAGGAGTTCGTGTTTTTACAAGTCCGCCAGGTAGGTATGTGAATCCCTAAATCTAAAACATGCATCCAGGTGATGCTGATGCATGGTTAGGTGTGGGAAGGTTCATTTTGCTAAGAAGAAAAGAAGGAGAAAAGACAGTTGATAAATGTCTGTTAAACTAAATGTTGAGGTGCATACCTTAATGCTCCTCTCAGGGGCCAGCTCTTTTGGGAAGCTGTGTCCCTCTGCCTGCTTCCAGCCTACTGGCTGAGTTAGTTGTACAGTTCTGGTTCTCTCATAGCCCCTGGTTACGGAACTATATTGTTACCATAAACAAAATATCCTGATGCCCTGTCTACATGTTCTGCTTCCATAACCATTCATCATGATGACCCTATTAAATCTCTGGAATAAGTTCACAGAGAGCAATGGGCAGGTGTATGTGTTGAATGAATGAATAAAGAATAAATCAGTTTACACAATGTTCCTTTGTTGATGCGAATGTCCACAGTCATATCTCTAGTTTTTGGTGTAGAAGTAAGTGTATAAATGAATTCTGACATGGAAAATACAAGAATATGCCAATACGTATTTTCACAATGTGCTTTTTTTAAAACAAATTGTCATATACGAAATACATAGAATCAGGAAGATACTTCCTTCTTTCAAATATGCTAAATGGACTAATCAGCCTGCTGATAACCAGATGTTCATAATAGATCCTGGATTAGTAAGAAAGTAACACAAACTGGGCAGCTTACACAATATTCTCTCACAATTCTGGAGGCTAGACGTATGAAGCCAAGGTGCCAGCAGGATTGATGCCTTCTATGGGCTGTGAGGGGGAACCTGCTCTGGGCCTCTCCCCTTAGCTCTGTGGGTGGACATGGTGATCTCCCTGTACGGGGGTGTCTGGGTCCAAATCTCCCTATTTTACTGAGACACCAGTTACATTGGATTAGGGCCCACCCTAAAGACCTCATTTTAATGTAACTCTGGCAAAGCCTCTACCTCCAAATTGGTCACATTTTGAGGTCAGGACTTCAATATATGAATTTTAGGAGGGGATGCGGTTTAACCCCTAACATATTCCAACTGTTCTCTTGGTCTTGAGGCATGCATGCACGCATGGTCTCAGAAGAAACAGAGAACCAGATTCAAAGCCTGTTCCATGTCAGAAAATTTCTGTGTCCACTTCACTCTTGACAGAAAGCATCAGACCCCACGACCTGCATGTGTGGCTGGTGTCCCATGATTTCCCAGCTGCTTCTCCTCACATGCCTTATGCCTGCCTTCCGTCTTCTGACTCCCTGGGCTTCCAGCCTCAGTGTCCAGCTGCCTTGTAGGTCCTTCCTTTGGCCTGCTGGCAGCCTCTCAATGGTGAGTCAGCTTCCCTCTTGATTCTGCTTTCACATCCCCCCTCTGCCAGCCCTCAGGGTTCCTCCACCAAAAAGTTTGGACACCTTAGTGCACACAGCCCTGGGGAGCCCAGCGTGGTGCTGAGGGCATGGCCTTGAGAGCCAGGATGCCTAGCTGAAATTCAGGCTCTGCCACTTTCTGGCTATGAGGGCTTAGCCAATTTACTCTTATAGCAGTGCCTCACTGGCCTTACCTGTAAAGTGTGGTTGCTAATAAGATCGACCTGGTTGGGTTCCTGTGAGAATTAAATGTTTGATGGCAGTCCCTGGCACATGGTAGGCTCTGGAGGAACATTTGATGCTGCTCATATGCTTGTTCTGGCTGTACATGCTGGACCTGGCAATGTGCTGCTTCAGCGAAGCTCACATGCACTTCACATGTTGCAGTCTATAAAACTCAGACTCACATTACAACGAGATGTACATTATAATGAAGGGATGTTTTTCCCCCTGGAAACTTTCCATTAATTCAAGAGCGCATCTTAAAAGCAATGTCACTTTATAATTGACGAAATAATACCTTGCCATTTAATGAAACCCTATGAAACACCAGACTGTTGACACATCTTCTTAAATCTTAAAATATCCCAGCAGGGGAGGTTTTGTTATTTCCACCTTGTAGGTGGTGGCAGGGATTTGTAGTCATCAGAGACTTTCCGAAGGCCACAGAGTTAAGTGGCAGAGCTGAGGTTTGAAAGGTCTATCTATCGGATGCCTGGATCCTTGTTCTTTATATAAAGTTAAGAAGCTGGAACATTTGCCTATGAGAAAAGAAAGTTAATGAGAAGTTGGAAAAATTATCATTGAATTGATTAAAGAAAAGTTGGCTGGTGAGGCTCATGTTATGCTGCATTGCATGGCGTTGTGTTGTGCTGTGATCATTTTTCAGAGAACTCGGCTCTGCTCTGAATGTGAATACACCCGTTTGCCTCCAATATCCATTTGGTCAAAGCGGTATCTGGTGGACTGTGAAATTAGTGTTTGTTCCTCAGACCACATTGTTAACAATTTGCTTCTTTATCATGTTTATTATATCAGCACATAATTCTGTCACAATAAATAATACTTTGCCTATTAGTTATTGCTTTCATGTATACTTTCTCTAGTGAGACCATAAGCCTCTTATAATCAGTGCTTTCTATGCCATTGTGTTTTATAAAAGGCAGAGAAAACAAACAAACAAAAAGCAAAATAGTTTCTAATACTGAGCTCAAAAGACCTCCTAAGGTATTGACACGTTATATAAGTAAACCTAACACATCCTCCTATTCTGATGGGAGAGGGCAGATGCATAAGGTCACCCGAAGACAGTGCTCTGCTTCTGTTGAGTTATGCAAAGCTAGCAAAGCCTGTCCTTTGCATTGCCATTCCTCATCCTGAGCACCCATGGCAGACATCACTAATTGATCAGGCAGCTTTTACTGCTGTTGTCAGATGTAGCCTCTGATTGTTTTGCAACACAGCACTCCGGCAATCACCACCCATCTATTAGGGATGACATGACAAATGAAAGCAATCTGGTATCCCTTGTCTCACCTGTGGCTGTGAAGGTAGAGAATGCAGAGAATTTAGGAAGGCAAATTACTGTACTACGTGGTAGTCAGCAGAGAACTGTGACCTGGGGGTCCCTCGTGTGGCCACAATATAAATATTCTCTTGCTTCAGCTGGTGTAAGATTAACCCTGATTTTAAAATCACATCAATGCTGGAGAAGTCACAACATTGTTTGTAAGTTATTCCAGATAAACTGATCCTATGATATTCTGCTTTTCAACAGCTCCGTCCCTTTTGGCTTTCAAAACCCATCCTTGTCTGGTCCTCACCGAGGACCTATTAAGCCTGCTCAGTTTTAACAGAAATCTTGAGGAGGGAGTCCAGATGTCGCTGGACTTTTCTGCATTGCTCCCCAGAATATTCAAAATGTGCATCCAAGGTAAAGAACCAGTGTGCTAGGGATGTTTCCTAACAATAGTGTCCTTACTTAAAGGAAGGTTCTTGGCAATCAAAATTCTTAGCTAACTTCCACAAACATATAGATAATGAGATTTTAGGTCACGAAATTCTGTGCAATCCTTGGGTTGTGCACATGGAGGACTACCCTCTCAGCACTTATCTGCCCACACCTGACCACACTGCATTTGTCCCAGGGGCAACACGTCACAGGTGGTAACGCATTTCTAAAGTCACAGAATCTGTGAAGTCCTGAGTTATTTATAAGCATTTCCACATAACATTTGGCCATGTTTTTTTTCTGCTCTGTTATGAACTTTGCCCAGAGGGAAAAAGTAATTAGCTGCTTCAAGTTTACAAGTTTCCTTAAGGTGCTTTCTCCAACTGGACACTTGCATTTCTCTTGGTGGTTTGCTGGTATTAAGTCTCAGTGAAGCTTCAACATTTTGTTTTGTTTTCTTGAGAAAGGAACATCTTGAAGCTCTCATGAAGAGTGAGTTTTGGAAAACTATATTTGGGATTTTTTTCCTCCCCAGTGCAAAATGCACAGAGCTGTTTTTGATGTGACTGGTCTTTGTTTTTGTTTGCTTGTTTCAAATAAAAGTAAAAAAGTTGCTTCAAAAATGTGTGCATCTCACCACCATAGATAGTCTTCATTGATTGTGTTTTCTTTCTCAGCAGTGGCTTTGCCTGAACATAAACTAGCAGGGTCAGGAAGCCAACGCAAGCTTAGGCTACAGGAGTAAAAGTGCAGGGACCAGTCACGCCCCCTCGTTACTTGCTCTGGCACTGAGCCCACCACTAACGCCTTCTCCAGTTACTGCAATCTCATCTTCTATTCTATTGCTCCGGCTAATGTTATTGGCACTTCTTTCTGTAATCTTGATGTCTGTCTCTCTTCACATAATTTTGATCCTTACACGCTTTTGCCCTCGTCCTTGAAATGCTTGGACAAATGTTTTTGCTCCAAATCAGCAAACATTGCAAATCCAGACTCCCTCCCCTCCTCTGGTCCTGACCGGCTGTTTAACGTTTGCCAGCACAGAATGCTGAAAGGAGCCGTGAGAATTGTGAAGTGGACCCAGAAACACAACTCGAGCAGTGTGAGGTGAGAGCAGATGCTGGAGAAAGAAGTTATGCAAAACCATTTTGCCTAAATATGAGATAAGACTCTTGTTAGGTCCAGCCAGTCCATGGCGGATGCAGTGCCTTTTTTCTGCTTATAGCCCATAAAGGTCTCAACAATTTCTTGAGACTGAATTTGCACAGCCCCTGAGAGAAGTGATTTCCTACACCCACCCTAAGTTTAGGTGGAAGCTGTATGCTGTATGCCCATCCTCAGAGGGTCATGAAACCCTCTTTCTTTTGGTTTGAAGATGCATTGGTCAGTCTGCAGCTTTGGCATCAGTTCAAGGGCAAATCTCAGCTCTGCCACCTGCTCCTTGATATTGTGAAAGCTGACAAAACATCTCTACAGAATTCTCAAGGAAATTCTCTCAGGAAAGTGTCCAATGAGTCGCATTGCCCTGTCAAGGAGCTAAAAGTCTATTGCATGACTCGGATATATAAATAGACATGCACATGTGGTAAAATGCCTGATCCGGAAAGGCACAGGACCTTGCGTGGATCCACACAAGGCACGTGACTTACGCTGGGAGCTGAGAACTGCTTTTCAGAGAACAGTAACACCCACACAGAGTGAACTGGGCAAACTATCGAGGCTGAGCCCTCTGGACAGTCTGTACTTCGTGTGCAGATGCCCAAAGATCTAGATCCTTGGAACAATCTATAATTTTGCTCCTGGCTGGGAGACTGATGCCAGTTGAGAGTTGTTAGGCTAGCCTCTCAGTGGGACTGTGCGACTTTTATCCTCCTCATTGCTTAAGCACAAACTGTGCTGAAAGTATGAAGACTTTATTTCATTGCAGAAAATGACCCTGAAGAGAGAGCCAATTGCTAGTGCTCGCAGTGCCAATGAATAGAAAATGGTGATTCTTAGCCAGAAAATAGCTTAATAAATTACTTTGGTTCTATATTTATAAAACAATTTAGAGTCTATGGGGTTCAACTACATTTTCCAGTTACATTTACTGCATCTAAGGTTGGAATTACAGGCTACAATTTATGCAAATTCAGGGAATTTAGAACACTGTAGAATATTTCTTATAAATGACAAGGGTATGCGCCAGTTCAAATCATTATGGCTAACATATAGAGAATATCGTGCACTGAAACCCAACTTCAGTCTTTGCAGTCTGGTCTGATGGTTATTTCCCAGCTGGTATCACAGCTTCTGTGATAGTCTGAGACTCACAGTAGAGAACATGGAAAGAAACACAAGCAGACTCATGAACAAGGACCAATATGGCTTGTTGCTGTTTTTCATGCATACGCCTCTTTAACGAAGCCAAAAGTAATTTTCTGAAAATAAATGGGTGCTCATTCAAATACATTATTGAACAACAGCAAAAAGCCCATATCAGAAACATCTATGATGGTTTCAAGGGATGATGTGTCGTCTGGTCAATTCTTATTGATCTCTCAAGGATGGATATTTAATGAGACTGGTTACGTGATAGATGATAAGGAATGAGGTGTTTATGCAGAGATATTTACATCTGCAGTTCTTTTTTTATTGTGCACTGGAGGAAATTACAACCTGTATTCAGTCCCAAGACTTGATGCTTATCTGGGGGACACTGGATTGGGGCAGCTGGGGTCCATGGGGCTGGAGTAGATTACGGGTGAAGTTAACTTGTGAAGCTCAATATAGAAGTAACTCACAGGACCACAGTGAGAAGAAAGGAAAAAATGAACCCTGACAGAGGCAGGAGTGAGATAAATATGAGTGTGAGTGTGTCGCTGTAGAGTGGACACATCACTCTGAGAATGTTGCTCACCTGTGTCAGGGGCTTTAGCCTAAAATCACTTTAGAATGATTTTCTCTTACTATATATTTTCCTCTTACTATGTTGGGGTGGGTGTGGGGTTCAGAGATATTGAACTTCACTTGCGGAGCATCTGCTCCATGGTGGTAGAAAAATGATCTTTTAGAAAACTTGGAATTCTGGTTTCTGCAGAATTTTCTCCCAGATGCTAGTTGTTAACAGAATTCTAATTTCCCTTTTGGTGGCACAAAACTACTCTCCATTGCACTGAATCCCTTGTAGTATGATGTGAATGTGTAACCAAATTGTCTTTAAATAAATGCGAATGTGAATGATACTTGCCAATTCCAGGCATGGATCTTAAGAAATCTTTTTTTTTTTTTTTTTTTTGAGACGGAGTTTCCCTCTTGTTACCCAGCCTGGAGTGCAATGGCGCGATCTCGGCTCACCGTAACCTCCACCTCCTGGGTTCAGGCAATTCTCCTGCCTCAGCCTCCCGAGTAGCTGGGACTACAGGCACGCGCCACCACGCCCAGCTATTTTTTTTTTTGTATTTTTAGTAGAGACGGGGTTTCACCATGTTGACCAGGATGGTCTCGATCTCTTGACCTCGTGATCCACCCGCCTCTGCCTCCCAAAGTGCTGGGATTACAGACTTGAGCCACCACGCCCGGCGATCTTAAGAAATCTTACACAGATGTGTATTTATGCCTTTTTTGCCTTCTAATGGTGGGATGCCAACACGGACAATGCCCCAGGAGGAGGAGAAGTCAGCAGCCGAAGCAGTCCTAAGTCCCTGAGTTCCTGAGTAGGGTAGAAGTATCCACCAACCAGGAAAACCCATTCTGGACGATTATCTGAGGCAGAAATAGACTTCTATTCTGTTTGAGCAGTGGTACCTCAGGGCTGATTTCTTCCAGCAGCCATCCTACTGTGCTGGTGATGTTTCAATTGCCTGTAGTGTAGATCTGAACCTTCCCTGACTTGCTCTTTGTCTGGAGAGGCTGATCTCCATGCACTGCATCAGATACGCCTTCTTGCCTTCCAGCTTTTGGTTGGCTATATATAACAAGATGCAGCACAGCTGATGAGAAGATGGAAGGAGCCCATGGGAGACGAGCAGAGAGCAGAAAGGAGAGGGAATGTGTATATCCACATGTTCTCTCTTGGCTTCCCTGGGCAGTTTCTCTAACACAACTACAACTGTCACCAGTGCTGGTGACATGACCCTTCCCATCCTCCTTCAGACCAAGAGTAGGAGCAGCTTTCCACGGTCCCCGCTCTCTGCTTGTTTTGCCATCTATGACTTCCTTAGCTCTGCCTGCACCTTTGTAAATCGTTATAATAGATGTCCTACTTTTCTAAATAGAATGTGGGTAACAGAGAAAGTCAGAGAGAGAGAGAGTTTTGTTGTTGTCAGGAAGAAAAATAAGATTTGGAATATAATTTCAGAACTGAAATAGTACTAAAGGACCAGGGAATCCAGGCCTCTACTGGATAAGTAAATCTTTCCTTAAAAATCCATTTAATTAAAAGGTGTGTTGATCATGTCATGTATTCCATCTGCAACTCTGGAAGATATAGACACCATAACCATCCTTCTCTCTAACCATGCCCCTGTCCAGCCTTTCACCCCTGTACTGCTGGTTTCAAAGAAATAGCATGAGTACGTTCCCCAGACTCCCATCCTCACCTTAGAAATGGGATATAAGCACCCAGATAAGGAAAGGGGCTTTCCGAAGGCTTCATCATTTTAAGGAGACAACCAGGGCTCTGGTTAAAAAGAAATGAATGTGGCCGGGCCCGGTGGCTCACGCTTGTAATCCCAGTATTTTGGAAGGCTGAGGCGGGTGGGTCATGAGGTCAGGAGTTCAAGACCAGCCTGACAACACAGTGAAACCTCGTCTCAACTAAAAATACAAAAATTAGCTGGGCGTGGTGGCACACACCTGTAGTCCCAGCTACTCAGGAGGCTGAGGCATGAGAATTGCCCGAACCTGGGAGGTGGAGGTTGCAGTGAGCCAAGATCGTGCCACTGCACTTCAGCCTGGACGACAGAGCGAGACTTCGTCTCAAAAAAAAAAAAAAAGGAAAAAAAAAAAAAAAAAAGAAATGAACGTCAAGGGGAAAGCTTTCTAAAGCAGGGCTGGAACTGGAAACCTCACAGTTCCGTCTCCACTGCCAAGGAGGAGTCACACTGGAAAACAGTCCTTGGGATCTGCCCTTAACAATTAGGGACTAGGTTGGTAAGAAAAGTGTGTTGTGACATTCATCCCAGATCCAGGAACCTGAGCCTCCTGTTCTGAATCCACAAGAGTTGCCCGGAGCCACGGCCCCAGCCTTGATCCCCTGTGGCCAATATCCCTGAAAGCAGCACACTGGGTTGGCCAACACCTCCTCTAGTGAGAATCCCCAATTCACATTTACGAAAATAGAGATATTTCTGTCCTCATCAGCAGTAAACTTTATGATTGAATCTGCTTTGGGTAAATATTCTACTCACAAAGGCAATTTGAGTTAGCTGGGAGGGAAGAGAGGCAGAGGTGCAGGGCCCACATCCCTCTATGATAACTGGAAGCAGACAGAACAGTATGGAATGGAAGTGAGAAACTCTTCCTGTAATTCTCAAGGGAACTGTGTTTCATTGTCTCCCTTAGCCTCCCTCATTACTAGCTTTACATCTCAGGGGTCCTGGGACAATGGAGCATTAATACGGTCCCTAAGGAGACTTCTGATGCCTTCTCTCTTAAATAACTCATTTTTCCAGTCCTGCCTCCCTGGCACCTTCCAAACAGCACTCAAAGTAACTCCTGGAGGAGGTGCTGTGGGATCTTTGAAGCCCGGGTCTGTAACTAAGGAGGCTTTTACCTCCAACACCTCTTTGTGGCCTGGCAGATAGCAGGTGCTTCGGGAAGGTTTAGCCTTTTCGTGAATGTAGGTGAGCATGCCCAGGGCATCAGGAGGCAGGAGGTATTTTTTTAAGCGCATATTTTCCTCAAATCACAAGTTTTAAAATTTTAAATTTGCCTACCTTGAAGACCACATTTAGAAAATTTCTTAAGAGAAAGAAACATCAAATATCCTTTTACAGGAGATTTAATGCTTTAATGAAGTATAAATTCAATTGTATTTATAGGGTACAAAACTGCAGTAATTTTTTTGGTGAGTTAAGTTCTGAAAAATTATATTACAGCTAATATGCCAATTAATTCATCGTTGGGTCAGTTATCAGGTATTTCTTTATTCTTATTTGATATCTGGAGGTGCCCTGAAACTATAAATTCCCTGCATCTTTATTAGATTGTCAGATAATTCTGAGTGTCCCTTGCCACCCCCTGCCATCCCTGTCCCTTTCAATCAAGCCTATAAAATTTTTTATTTCTAAATTTTCACAAGACTCTGAATTGCTTAAGCTTCACAACAAACCTCAGCAATCTGTGTGTGTTTGTGCGTGTGTGTGTGTGTGTGTGTGTGTGTGTGCAAAACTTATCTTCTCTGACCTCTTAGCTCATTCCAAACTTCAATCTAAGCATCTAATCAAACAGTTGTCCTTCTCTATTAGCCCCTTCTTCTTCTGAGGCTCACCTGTTTATCTTCCTGTCTCTCTGGAATAGCCCTTGGAAAGGGTTCTAATTCAATCTCATCAGAAGGTTCAAGTAATATTTTTCCAGCTGAATTTATAATAGATGTCCTACTTTTCTAAATAGAATGTGGGTAACAGAGAGAGTCAGAGAGAGAGAGAGAGGGGGTTTTGTTGTTGTCGCCAGAAAGAAAAATAAGATTTAGAATATAATTTTAGAACTGAAATAGAACTAAAGGACCAGGGAACCCAGGCCCCTACGGGATAAGTAAGCCAGGATCAGAGAGGTTCGGTGATGCAATATGTTCACATTGCACATTATTTCATGTTTGAGATTATACTGGGATTTGAAAGTGATTATGTTGAGTCCATAGGTCAGTTATGTCAAAACAACCTTAACTCTTCTAACTCATGACTGTAAAACATCTTTTCATTCATTTAGGTTTTTTATGATTATTTTTCAGGAACGTTTTATATTTTTCAGTATATCATTCTTGCAAATATTTTGTTATATTCATCCCTAAGTATTTTGCATTTGTATTGCTGTTATAAATTATATTATTATTTTATTTCCAGTTATTCACTGGACACATGTATAATTTCAATTAATTTTATGTACTGAACTTTTACCCTGCAACCTTGGTAAGCTCACTTACTCTTTCTAGTAACATTTTTTGTATTTTTATATAGACTTTAAATAAAGATAATTTTACTTCTTGCTTTCCAAACTGTATTCCCATTCTTATTATTATGAGCCTAGTTTCACTTATTTTATGACTTCACACAGGTGACATTTGACACATATCTGTAGACTTTTAGATTGTTTTACATGTGTGATTATGTTTTAAGTTCACGTCACTGTAAAAATACTTCTTATTGTTGCCTTTATATAAATAAACTAGGACTCACATTTTATACTGATTTAGTATTATTTCATGTTTCATTTTAGCAAAAGCTACATTTAATCATTAAAGCCCTATTCCACTTGACCCTACCATGCTACAAATACAGTTAGCCCTACTGGCCTATGACGTATTCTTTCCCCTCTGAAATATGAAGAATGCTCTTATTGCTACAACATTCACTCCCTCACAGAACCCTTCATTTTCTGTCTCCTTCCTTCTCTCAACCCTCTCTCTTTTCCATACATGTATGCAGGGCACCTGCTACTATCACACAGCAAATCAGCCCTTGGGAATAAATAAAACCCACGCTAGCTGCCCTCAGGTTGCTCAACAGCTAGTAGGAAGGTTGTACATTATTGAGATGATTTCTGGAGGCATATGTAAGATATAGTGGATATGGAGAGAAAGATGTGTGTATACCTGCAGAGTGCAGTCGGAAGTGACCTCCTACAACTAGGAAAGAAATTGTGCATAGAGGGCACCCCACAAAAAAATCCCCTTTTTTACTGTGCCCCAAGGAAATTTTAGATGTCAGGTGTGAGAGTGATGAGAAGCATGTTTGGGTGGTGTGTTAGTCATGATTCAGACAGAAACACGGAAATGACTCTAGGTGTTTCAGACAGAAATGATTTAATGCAGAGAATTAGTTACAGAGGGACAGTAGAACTGAGCAGCTTCTTAAAGAACGGTGAGACTTCCTGGGCTTAGCAAGCAGCGGGCACCTCTGGTACTCTAGCGTTCCAAGGCTCAGGCTAGAACGCTGCTAGCGGGATTCAAGAGTCACAGCTGCCCAGAGGGAGCTAAAACTGGGGTGAGGCTGAGTAGGAGGAGGTGACATCTCCCTGAAAGAACTTTTTCTGGGGCAGGGGGTAGGAGAAAAGAGAAAGTACAAAGAAATGTCCTCCCTCTGCCCTGCCTCTGTCCTCAAACCTCCTATTGAATAACCATAGCAGGAAGCCAGAGGACAAGAGATTCTAGGTAATGGAACTTCCTGTGATGCAGGAACTGAAGGATGAGGAACTGGCTTGAGACAAAACAGGCAAATGACAGGCATGGAGGGGCCTTGGAAAGGAGGCCAGGAGGAGAACCCTGAAGTTGCTGAGCTTGTAGCTCTTCCTTCTCCTCTGCCTTGTGCATCTCCCAGCTGCTGAGGCTACAGATGGCCAAAGACACACTATTAAATAAGGTCTGAAAAAGTAGATTATAAGGTTCATATCTTAATAGGTAGTTAGATAGTATATATCAATATACCGAAGCTCCCAAAAGAAAATGTAAATGCAATAAAGTTCCAATTAGAATGTCAATAATATATGCAGAGATTGAATAAAAGCCCCGGAAAGATTTCATGAAAGTATAAGTCCTGGAGAATCAATGAGGACATTTTAAATTTTTCTTTGAATTTTCAATTGCTGGTATAGCAAATCAGTATTACAGAGCTACTGGAATTACAGGTCTGTGGTTTGGTGTAGGGATACACAGACACGTCAGTGGACTAGAAGGGAGAATAAGGTAAAAAAACACATTGTTTGTGAGAATGTGATAAATGGCAATGATGGCATTTTAATTCAGTGGTAAAGAATGGATGGTTTAATAAATGGTACAGACACAGCTGGTCATCCATCTGGCAGAAGATAAAATTAGACCCCCTTCTTACATCATGGCAAAATATAAATTCCAAATGGATTAAAGTCTTAAATGTTTAAAAAAAAAAAAAGAAAGAAAGAAAGAAAAGAAAATCCTGAAAACTCAACAGACATTCTCAAAGCAAAATAGATATAAACCTACCTGAATTGACTTGAAAAATTATTTATAATGAGAGATGTCATAAACCAAGTCAAAACATAAAACTATTTGGAGAAGTATTTTCAATGAGAACAGATGCTCATTATTAATATTAGACAAATGTCTTTTACACATTTGCAAAAGGAGAACAAACAATGTAAGTGGGAAAAAAATGAGCAAAGGATTAGAAGAGACCATTTACATAGGAGCAAATCCAAATGGCCAACAGATATGTGAAAAGATTCTTAGATGCAGTAGTTACGAATGAAGTGCAAATTAAGGCATCAGTGACTATTTCTTTACATTTACTGGCAACTTTTTTTTAACAAAAAGGAAAAATTACACTTACTAATGGCAGATATGTGAGGATAGGGTACCCTCACATTGCTGAAGTAATCTCACAATGTTTTAAAAACAGTTTATAAGACTCTAAAATGAGAAACATATATTATTTTTGACCCGGCAAATACAACTCTAGGAGCTGTCCAATAGAATGAAAAAAGATGAGGATAGGTTACCCTCACATTGCTGGAGTAATCTCATAATGTTTTAAAAACAGTTTATAAGACTCTAAAATGAAAAATATATATTCTTTTTGACCCAGCAAATACAACTCTAGGAGCTGTCTTATAGAATTAAAAAGATTCCCAAAGGGACTGCCCATCAATAGGGAATGTCTGAATAAAATATAGTATATCTACAGCATGGAATACTAAAGAAAATAAAAAACTGAATGGAGTTATGCCAATGGACTTGGAAGATTTCTACAAGATTTGTTTTCAGTTATCTTATAAGCTGTCTTTTGTGGAATAAACAATAATATTGAGCAGAAAAAAATTCTATGTATGTGTATCTACAAACGATAATGTAAGGATAGAGAAAAATATAGACAAGTGTATAAATTTGGTTATATGGAGTCTATGAATTGGGCTTTACTAACAAGGAAGTGGCCTTTTAGTGGATAAAGAAAGGAGAATCAAATGAGGAGGCTGGTGTAAAGTATGGGAAAAAGATTAAAGCTGTATATTTCCCATCTTCCTATGCAATATGATCATGTTAATGTAGTCATATGAAGTCATATTTGTTACATAGTATATCATTATACCACATATAGTGTTTATAGTTACATAAAATTATATGCATATGTATGTTCACACATACAGATATGTATACTTGTATTTATGTATGATAAATATATATGATTGCTCATAAATACAAACAGATGTGTCCAGCATGGGGCCTTCCATGGATTCAGCAGGTCCGCACCCTTCATCGCCTTGTGGCTGACATCATAGTGGCTTTTGCTGCACAGGTGGAGAGGTTACACAGAAAGCTTGCTGCTACAGCCCACATGGCTCTTTCTAAACTAGCTGTGGGATTAATTAGAACATGCGACGCTGTTTATCTTTTTCATTTATTTTAGTTTGTGGTTTTCCTAAGTGATTGCTCCAAGGCTGAGTCAATTAAATTTCTCTTTCCCTTGGGTTTCCTTGGGAAAGAACCATTGCTTCCATTTCAGAAACACTAAGAATGTAGAAATTATTTAGCCTGCCTGCCTTAGCCTTAGCGTTTTCATCTGTGAAATGAAGATAATGATACCTACTTTGTCCCTGTCTCATAAGGATAACATGGAAATTAGTAAGATAATTAGCTAGATGCCAGCTCCGACTAAAGATGTACCATGTAGGTAAAGCTTCTTACTGTTTATGAGCTTTCAACTCTGAATTGCACATACCTTTCACCTTTGTACCAGTGGCTTGGAGGGAAACAGAGTGCACCTGATCTGCTGTAATTAAGTAGAAGGTAAAACACTGAAATGATTAAGAGAAATCAAAATCTACTTTATTTATACATGGATAATCAACTATTTTGCAACTAGGCTTTTGGTACTCGGAAAATCAACTTAAATCCCAAGAATGACTTTGGTAGTCCCACCACAACAGGAAAAAAAAAATCATCCCCTCTTTTTCAACTTCACCAATGTAGGCTGTAACTCCTGACCCTCATTTTCTGCTTCTTTTGTTGCTGCCATCAGCATTTACTTCCCATCGCTTTTGGATGAAGGCTGTTTCATGGTGCTTGGATCAAAGCAATCCTGTTATAAACTCGGCATGATATTTCAAAAACACAAATCTAGTCCCTCAGAGAACCTTGACTGGTTCTTCTCTGTTTTCCAGACAAAATCCACAGTCTTTTAAATGGCATCAAGTGATCCTCCACGCTGACTCCTCCCTACTTCTCAAAGCTCACATTAGTGTTCTGCTCACTGCTCCCTGGCCATTGTTCACTAACAAGTCTAGACAGGGTGGGAAGGTGGCTTTCACTGCAGGGTCTGCATAGTGTCTGTGCTGCCCACTCTGACCTCCACCTGCCCCACCCACAGCAGTCATCAGCGATGATGGAGCTGGGCCCCAGGCAGCAGCAGGAGCTGGGGTTTGGACCCCAGGACTGCAGTAGCATGGGCCCTCAGCTGTGTGGCTGAGAGGGAGGTTGGACTGAGCAAGGCTACGTGTAAATGGAAGGGCACTGCAGGGTTCTGGTCATTAAAAGCTGAAAAGGGAAGGAACAGCTAGGTGCAGAGTTGAGTCGGAGGTAGGAAACAAGGAATTTTGTGACCCAGAAGAAAAGTGAGCCTGGAGGGATGTCCTCAGGAACACTGGATGGAGTACTTTTTAGCTGTCTCAAGTTTACCTTTTTTTTTTTTTTCTTGAGATGGAGTCTCGCTATTGCCCAGAATGGAATGCAGTGGCGTGACCTCGGCTCACTGCAAACTCCACCTCCTGGGTTCAAGGAATTCTCTTGCCTCAGCCCCCTGAGTAGCTGAGATTACAGGTGCGCACCACCATGTCTGGCTAGCTTTTTTTTTGTATTTTTAGTAGAGACAGGGTTTCACCATGTTGGTCAGGCTGGTCTCGAACTCCTAACCTCATGATCCACCTGCTTTGGCCTCCCAACGTGTCAAGTTTACTTTTTGAAAGACACATCTTCCATTATCCTTTTGTTTTCCTCAAAGCAGGCCTACTGGTCCTCTTCCCCTCCTCATCTCCCTAAAGGCTGTGCTTGGGCCTTCAAGTGTGCCTCACCTGCTGTTTACGGCCCATACGTCTCAGCGGGGAGCAAGGCAGCTCTTAACCCTGCACGCACCAGTGAGAATCAAAATGGAAATGGATGTTCATATGCACGTGGATATGGATGTGTGTGATGTGTGTGTGGAAGTTAGAAAGTGCGGCTAAGCTGCCAGGAATACGTGCTTCGTAGCTGGGTCTTGGCCAGGATAAGTAGTAGAGCAGGGAGCCCTGATTGGTACCCTCTGCAGATGTCCATGGTAGACATCCATGGGAATATGGTAACATGACCAATAAATATCAAACCACCATTTTGTTTGTTTGTTTTTCAATGACTTTCGGAAGTCACAATAACTTAAAATACAGCTCTCCAGATCCCGTACAAACCAGCCACAGCACACCACCCAGCAAAAACAAGCGGCTCCTGGGACACACACAACATTCCTCTGCTAATCTTAGTTAAGAACTATGAAATTAAATGAACAGTTAAATAAACACAGACTATAACTGGTGGCAACGCTAACCTAAATCTCTAAGAAGGATGTATGGAGTATGCTCTGGGAGAGGACAGCACATGTGGCATTTTATGAGACTAAGTCCAGGTATACAAATCAATTTCCTACCGATGCTCAAATGCAACCATGAATTTGCTGATGTCACAAGGTGTCCCTTCATCGCTCCAGTTTTTTGAGGACTATTCGGCTCACTGGCCTTCTAATATAGACATATCAAATACCTCATCTCTTGCAAACTTCACAACACTGAGATGTAGGAATCATTCTTCCCATTTTGTCAACAGGTAAACTGAGGCTCAGAGAGCTCGAGTAGCTTTCTGTGGTTCCCTTGCTTACAGAACTGATGAGTAAATTAGGATATTTTGATGCTCATGTAGACTTTATGGGAATGTTTCTATCTGTATGTCGTATGCAATTTGATTAACTCTCAGACTTTGAAATTAGCAACTGCTGTCCACTTTACAATAATCTGTATTTAATCAATATTTTCTGAATAAATGAATTTTAGGTAATTTTTCCCAAGAGACAACTATCAGTAACAGCCACTTGACAATAAGAATCGCCCCCACTGTCCTCCCGAGTAGATGGGAGGGACAGGTAGATTAGTTGACAATTGCTGCTCCTTTTAATGCTGAAATCACTTGTAAAGCTTTGATTTTATTGTTATCTGCCACTTATCAAGCCCCTCCCCATGTACCAGCTGTTTTATATATCAAACCTGTCTTCATCTGCATCTTAAATGTAACAAAGCCCCATTTCCACTGTACAGCTGAAAAAGAGATGTTCAGACAGTTAAGTGATTAGCCTAAATTTGCACAAATTACAGGGGACAGAGTTGGCACTCATGTCCAGGTCTGCCCAATGTCAATTTCCAAACTTGTTCTCCTTGGTGACAGAAACTCCCTGCTTTCTTGTTCTCTGTCACCTCATTCTCAGGTGGTATCACTGGGGTTACCCCCCATCTCACACTGAGGGTGGCACATGTATGCTGTTGTTAGAACTAAGGAAAAAACCCTCTCTTCCATCTGTGCTTTGCTGCTTTCAACATAATTAAATCCAAAATTTAAACATGTGGCCCTCAGCATAACAGTCACCTCTACCAATTTGATTCCAAACGCTACGCTATTCAATAATGCTGATCAGAAAGTTCAGGGAGTTATGACATGCCGTGACCCACTGGACCCACGCCACAGCCTTAATCGTAATTGGAGCTTGTCTAGAATTCCTCCATTCCTCGGTGTTAACATGTAGGATTTTAATCACAAATTTGCAGCTCCATCTCATTATGAAGGGGAGAAATCCCTCACAAAGTTGTTAATTGACCTTAATCTAATGTGATGTGTAATACACTCAGCTGGATTCTCAGACACTCCAGAAATGAACAGTAAAACACCTCTTAAATCTAAATTATATTTGAAATAGCATATTAGATTATTCCCAGCATCTGCAAACAAACCGTAGCCTGCTGAAATTTATCTTGCACTTTCCAAACAAGGCAAAGACTACAGCCTGACATGCTGAATGCTTTATGAGTTCATCTACCCTGAAAGTCAAGTCTTGTCTTCTTAATCCACCAAATGGCTGCTGCCTGCCAGGGGATGAGTCCTCTGGCAGAAGACTGCGGATCCCACACCTGTGCTGGCTCTGAGGTCAGGCTCAGCTGTCAAGGACAAGGTTTTGTGTTTCAGAGTCAGACAGAGTGGGCTCATGACCACGTTGGCATTTACCAGCTCTCTGATCTTGGGTAAGTGATTTAACATTGCTGAGCCACTGACTTCTTGGTAGAGAGCTGAGGGATGGAGAATTTTAGAAAAATCTGCTTACAGCTATAGGAAACTCGTGGAAGTTGATAGTATGACCATGTAAAATCAGCTCTTCTTCCATTTTTGTTTTTAATTAACATTTCATTTTAGATAATACAGATAAACACACAGGTATGAGAAATAATACAGAGACCTCTCATTTACCTTTACCCAGTTTTCTGCAATAGTAGTATCTTGCAAAATTGTATTACAGCATCACAACTAGGATGTCATCATTGTTACAGTCAAGATAAAGAACAATTCTCTTATCGCCAGGATCCTCACATCCCTCTTTTATAGAATCCCCTAGCACCTCACTTTTGCCATCTTTAACCAATGACAGCTACTAGTGTATTCTCAATTTCTATAATTTTGTCATTCAGAAGTTTTATAGAAATGGAATCATTCAGTATGTAAGCTTTAGGAATTGACCTTTTCACTCATCACAAGTCCCTGGAGATTTATCAGGTGGTTGCACATACCCGTTGTTCACTGCTTTTCATTGCTGAGTAGTATTTCACAGTCAGGATTTACTAGCTTGTTTAACCACTTGCTGGCTAAAGGACAACTGGGCTGTTTCCAGTTTTTGACTTTTACAAGCGAAGCTGCTGTGAATATTTGAATACAAGTTTTTGTGGACAAACAGTATAATTTTTATTGGATAAGTGACCAACCAAAACCACAACTACTGAACCATTCAGTAGTTGCATGTTTGGTTATACAAGAAGCTGCCCAACTTTTCCCAAGTGGTTCTGCCTCTTTACATTTCCCACTGACAACATGTAACTGATTCAGTCCCTCTACAGGCACTCCACATTGCTGTATCACTACTTTTTTTTTAAATTAGCTATTCTGATAGGTGTGTAATCATACGTCATTGTGGTTTTAATATGCACATTCTTAATGTCTAATGGTGCTGTACACCTTTCTGTTTTCTTATCTACCATCTCTATAGCCTTGAGTGAAATCTCTGTTCGTGTCTTTTACCAATTTTCTAATTGGAATGTTTGTATTTTTACTGTTGACTTTAAGACTTACATTCTATATTCGATATGGTCCTCTGTTAGATATGTCATTTGCAAATGTTTTTCTCCAGTTTTTAGCTTTTCTTTGCATCCTTTTATGAAGATTTTTCAGTGAGCTTAAGTTTTTAAGTAGATGCTTTCTAAATATAAATTTTCCTTGAATGGATTGTGCATTTAGTGTCAAACCTAAGAACTCTTTGCTTAACTCCATATGCTGAAAATTTCCTCCTATGTATTGTTTATACGTTATATAGCACCACATTTTTTATCTAAGTCCATGATTCATTTGGAGTTAACCTTTATATAAGCAATGATATTTAGATCAAGGTTCATTTTTAATCTATGGATATATAATTGTTTCAGTACCATTTATTGAAAAAGCTATCCTTCTTCCATTGAGTTGCTTTTGCAACTTTGTCAAAAATCAGTTGAGTATATTTTTGTGGGCTTATATCTGGATCTTTATTCTGTTCCATCAGTCTGTGTCTATGTGAAACCAGTCCTATAAAATTTATAAAAATTAATCAGGGAAAAAGGGAGAGGGGAAACAAAGGTAAACCAAGCTTGCAGCGTACTGAGCACTGATCCCTAGGTCAGCTTGCTCTCTGATATGCTTCCTATTGTCCTAGAACCACACAGGCACTGTTACATGACTATAGTTTCCCTTACCTGCTCTATAGACAACAACTTGAACATTATGAAATGTTATATTTTCCCTTTGAGCTATAGTTTATCTTCTGCCTATTGATGAAACTACTGACTCAGCTGGTCTGAAGAACACCACTGATGCCAGCTAGTTTGAAGGACCCCCCTTACACCAGCTGTCTCTGGGATCCCATGAGAAGCGGACTCATCAAAGGATGCAGTCACCGCATCCTGATGATTTCATCCTCTTTGCCCCAGCCAATGAATGATCTCAATTTTCCAGGCCCTCCCCCTCCATGATCTCCTTAAAAACCCGAAGCCACAGCTCCTTGGGGAAACAGATTTGAGGGTCTTAAATTCCAAAGGGCACCATCTCTTTGCTTGGTGCCCTGCAATCATTAAACTCTTCCTCTGCAAACCCTGCTGTCTCAGCATCTTTGTCTGTTACTACGCAGTGGCATAAGAACATGAGGTTCCTGTACCATGTTTGCATCAATAACACACCACTGATCACTTTGGCTTTGTGGCAGGCCTTAATATTGGGGACAGTGATTCCCCGGATTAATTATTCTTTTATAAGAATTTTTTAGCTAAGAACTTTGCCTTTTCATATAAACTTTACGATAAGCTTATCCATGTCCACAAAAAGCCTTCCTGGAGTTCTAATACACATTGAATAAAACATGTGGATTAATTTAGAGAGAAGTGACATGCTATGTCTCCCAATCCATGAATATGTTATTTCTCTTTATCTATTTAGGTCTTCTTTTATTTTTTCAACAGCATCGTAAAACTTTTACATATATTAATTCTGCATATGTTTTGTTAAGCATATACCTAAGTATGTCATTTTCATTGCAGCAGTTGTAAATGGTATTATGTGTTTAATTTTGAGCTCTGCATTTGTTTTTAGTTTAGTTTTATATGTAAGTAAAATTGATCATTTTGTGTTGATATATCCTGTAACCTTGCTGAAGCCACTTAATTAGTTCTAGGAGTTGTTTACGGGGTGGGTTTTAAGTGGTGGATTCTGTGGGATTTTCTGTATTAGACAACCAAGTCAAGTGAAAATAGAAGCTGTTGCTTTTCTTGTTTTTCATTCTGTATCCCTGTTATTTATTTTTCTTGCCCTATTCCAGTGGACAAAATTTTCATAACTATGTTGAATAAGAGTGATGAGAGCTGTCATACTTTTATGGAGAAAGCATCCCGTTTTTCAATGTAAAGCTTGGTGTTCCTTCCTCATTTTGAATGGATCTGAAGCAACACCCTAGCTAGTCCAGGACACTGACTTGGTAAAGGTCAGCTGTGACCACTCTCCTGCTGTTTCATTGAAGTTTTTACACAGTAAATGTGTAAGTTTTATCCCTCCATATACCACTGCTTTCAGATTACTAAAAGGGAAAGCTGAATCTATTGGATCTTGTACTTAGATCATAAACAGAAACTCTTATAAGGACTCCAGGAAATTGTATTTATTCTTCACATTTGTTCTCTTCCCTGGCTAACATGTGAGGATGCCCAATACTCTGAAAATATTTTTTAAATCAGGAAAATTTTATGATTATGAGAAAAGTAAATTGTTATGAGTTTAATTGTGTTGCTTAAAATAGAATGTTAAAGTCCCAATCTCCAGTATCTCAGAATGTGACCTTTATTTGGAAATAGGGTCATTGCAAATTTACTAAGTTAAGATGAAGTCATATTGGGGCAGGGTGGGACCGTAAACCTATAATTGATGTCCTTATGAGCGGAAACGCAGAGAAAGACTCACTGGGAACAATGTTAGGTGGGACTGGAGGCAAAGGCTGGTGCTGCAGCCACAAGCCAAGGAATGCAAGGATTGCCCACAGACTGCCAGAGCCAAGAAGAGGGGCACAGTGAATCCCCCGCCGGGTGTCACAGGGAGAACGGTGCCACGGAAACCTTTGTTTTGGACTTCTGGCCTCCAGAACTGGGAGGCAATACATTTCTGTTGTTTTAATACAGTAGCTTTGTGGCACTTTGTCATGGCGGCCCAAGAAAACTTATGAAAAGTTCTAACAAGCTCATGGGAGTCATCCATTGCACTTGACTTACTGTTTCTAATGCCTACACTTGATCTCCCCAATCATCCTAAAAGCTTCTCGAGGATTAGTAACATATTTGAAGCCACTCAAAACATCTATTGCTTAACCCAGAACATATAATGTGCTTCACATATGCCTGTGGGTCCTGGAAGAATGTGTGTTCAGCCAAGGACCTGAGGTCTGGAGGAAAAAGAAGAAAGCGCTGTCCATCTCTGTCCTGGAGAATGAGAACCAGCCACCCAGAAGGAGCCTCCTTCCTCATCCTGCAATCCACAGATCACATCATTTCCTCAAGACCATTCATTTTCTTCTAGCTAAGAAAAATATTATATTTAATCCTTTTTCACCTGCAGATCTAATTTCACATGCTCCAAACTCTAATCTGTGCTTTATTTCCTGGATTCTTTTAAGCTGCATTAAAAAGAATTCTAATATTTTAAAAGTGGAAATACAACGGAAGTCCATTTTACTGATATACTGTAAATACCAAATGACAAAAATTCTATTAGTTAGCTTTTAGAGCATTGTAAGTATTTCAACAGCTCTTATTAATTGTGGCCAGCCCCAAATACCTTCATCCCTGATATTCTCAACTGCAGGACTCAGGGCAGTGGGAATATGTCTTAAGTGACTAGAGATGCCAGAGTCTTAGAGACTCTCTAAATGCCAGCCAAAGAGAAGTTTTTCCTTCTTCTTCTTCTTTTGAGGCAGTGTCTCATTCTGTCACCCAGGCTGGAGTGCAGTGGCATGGTTATAGCTCAGGCTCAAGCTATCCTCCTAACTCAGCCTCCTGATTACTGCATAGATGAGACCACAGGCATGGGCCACCTTGCCGGGCTTTTTAATTTTTATTTTATTTATTTATTTTTTAGACGGAGTCTTGCTCTATCGCCAGGATGGATTGCAGTGACACGATCTCAGCTCACTGCAAACTCCATCTCCCAGATTCAAGCGATTCTCCTGCCTCAGCCTCCTGAGTATCTCGGACTGCAGGCACACACTACCACTTCCAGCTAATTTTTTATATTTTAGTAGAGACCGGGTTTCACCATGGCCAGGATAGTCTCAATCTCCTGACCTCATGATCTTCCCAGCTTGGCACCCCAAATTGCTGGGATTACAGGCGTGAGTCACTGCGCCTGGCCACCAGGGTAAGTTTTATTTAATATTTGTAGAGCCAAGGTCTCAGCCCAGTCTGGTCCCAAGCTCCTGAGTTCAAGCAGTCCTCCGGTCTCAGCCTCCCAAAGTTCTGGGAGTACAGGAGTGAGCCCCTGTGCCAAGCCAAAAATATTTCTTAATATATAAGAATCTCCTGAGAAGGGTTTTTCTCTTTAAGCTTACATATGTATATGGTAACATTAAGAGAGTGGAATAAGTTAACATAAAAATCCAATATTTAATCAAAAAACCATAGTTTATCCCTCTAGTTAGGAATTTGAAACTAAATAAAGGCACTGTAAAGCCTATAAAGGAAGATTTCAATGATGGTAACTTTATTTAAAATTATTTTTCATTGAAATCCTGAAATTCAAAGACAAATTATATCAGCACCAACTGTAAATTTTTTAAAAAGCAGACCTACCTGCCATCTCCTTCCATTAGATTCTGACTCGTTAAATAGAAATATCATTATGGGATCTTCATTTTCAATGAATTCCCAGGCAGCTCTTCTACACAGGCATACTTAGGAGTGACTACCAGGGCCAGTTTCAGATTCCCAAAGGTGGGAATCTCACATGGCAGGTCAAGTGTTCTTATGGATGTTAAAGAAAAACTCACTCAGTGATTGTTGTTAAAGCACAGTAAGGAAGACTTTATTCAGGACCATTGTGAAACATGTGGGGCCACTGCAATGGGATCTCAAAATGAGAGACAGAGATCAGGTTCAACTCCAAATACAACATAGACAAGCGGAAATTTATAGCCACTTGCCAGTGTGTAGCTAGACAGGAGCCGAATGCAGTTCAGTGGATGGAAGATTACTGAAAGAGGTAAAGAGGATTTTGGCTAGACAGACCTGAAAGCATTCTTGTTGAAAACAGCCTGAGTGCTCATACATCACCTGGGGGATGGTGAGGATTAGGAAACTCATCAAATATCAAGGATGGGAAGTCCTTCCTAAACTGACATAACAGAGTTATTTGCTGTTTTACAAGGAAATCCACAGATGGGTGTCAGAGAAGTTTCAAGAACCTGAGTCCAATTGGTCAAACAAATAATCTTTGTCATGGGTAGGGACAAAATTCAGGGCACATGCAGATCTAGGGTGAGTAGAAGGAGGACACCAGCATCGTAGTGAAGGGCCTCAAAACAGTATTAAAGGGACCAAAAAGTCTCTCTATTTTATAGAATCATAATATTGAAAACACTCACCTGGTCTGACCATATATTAGAGGAGGACTCTGTACAGTGACTTCTGCCTTTCTTTACTTTCTTTTCCAAAACTACCTTTAAAGGCAAAGCCGTAAAATTAGGGGTTTGAGATCTGACCCTCTGCTGGAATTAATTTTCCTGGGCAAATATTCTTCAATAAATCACAAATAATTTATTAAGCTCAGAAGGAAAATAACTTAAGGAGATGAAGGTGTAAAGTCGAATTTATTATTTTAACAACAAAAAAAATCTCATCTCTTTTTTGTGAACACCATATTTTCTGTGTAAGGAAAAGACATATCACATATGCATGGAAATCAATGCATCTATATGTATTCAAACAGTGCCGATGGAACTAACAAATGCATAATCAGTCTAGCCCATTCCTTTGAAAATAAATTGATTTTTCAGCACTTTTCCCAAATTCCAGTTGCTTTGAAAACAAAAATCATTTCTTTCTTTCTGACACCAGTGCCTTTTAAATGTGAGCATTTCTCATCTAATGATTGTTTTTGTGGGTTTCTCCCACTGATTGGACATATCTAATTATCCAAATAGCTATTTAAGTAGAATGCATTTTCAGTTATGTCTTTAAAGTGCAGCTTGAGGAGATGTAGTTTTCTGTGACCTTTAAACCACAGCCACCTTCCTCTGCTCAGCTCTGAATGAAATATGGCACCACAAACAATCATGACTCCAGCACTTATGAATTGTTATTGAAACCTACATGTTTTAATTTTTTAATTGCCAAATGCGGCAGCTACATGGCCATAAAAGGTGATTGAAAGTGTTTGTACAAGATGTAAAACTGGTTGTTTTCCTCCTATAATAGGATGTGAGCCCAGATTTATCACTGATGCTTATTTTCTGTTGACATCTTTATGACAATGAATGGAGTTTGGGAGACTTTGCCCCACTTTGTTCAGCCTTGGCTGGAGACCTTACTGTAGTGTTTGTCACCGATGTGTCATCCGCTCTTTGAAAATCTTCCTAGATGGAAGTATGATCGTTTATATAAAATCATCTAGTGTGGCTTTACGCTGAGGATCTGACTTAGTTGGCTATTCAGATATATATATTAATTATTTTGTACACATAATTTTGCAAGAAATCCCTATTTTCCTAGGCACTTAAATTACAATAATTTTTCTTTTCCTTCATGTGTAATTGATATAATAATCGCCCTTAAAAGTACTGCATTTGACATCCTATACATAAATAAAAGAATATGGGACTATATAAGTATTGCTTTATGATACTGTAGTTGGGATATTACTATATTGTCTTCATTTTGAACCAAAGGATCTGAATTTAATTTTGGTTTTGAGGTCGTATATTTTTTTTAAGCACTGAAATGTATCACAAGAATAACAACCTTCTGATTTTTGAAGCAGCTTCCTCTGCTGGCATTTTTTTTCCTTTCACTTTGATGCCAGTCTCATCAGCCTTCTCTCAGTTCTTTGCAAAAGTCCAGTTCCTCTGGCCATAAAAACACCCTATGCAAATGCTCTTTCTTTTCCTCAGAATGCTCACCCTACTCCCACAAATCATCTTCTATACTTAATTAATTTCTACTCAGCTATAGATTTAAACTCAAATGTGATTTTCCCAGGAAACCTTTCTCTTGTGTCCATAACCGTATGGTCCACGTCACTAAGACTTCTTCATAAATAGCACTTGTCACACATGCACATAGTTTGCATCAGATATTGAGGCCAGGGTGAAAATAGAATGACTGGAGCTAACCAGGAGGGACTTAAATGCATAAACTTTATTTGCCATTGGTGATTTTCAACAGAGACATGGCATGACCAGATTTATGTTTTAGAAGGATCACTCTAAAAGATGAGATTTATTTAAGAAACACTAGAGTAAAGTTGGGGATTAAGATTTGGTGTTGGACCTGATATGGCTAAAGAGACAAGAAGTATGAGGCAACCCATGGTTTTCTGGCTGAGTGACTGAGTAAGTGGTGAGATGCTCAGACAAGAAGCAGTGCAGATAATGATGGATAGAAACAGGGAAATGAATGTTTGTCTAAAGCAAGATGAATCTGAGGTCTCTGCAAATCAGCCAAATGGATGTAAGGATTGGATATAGATATGTAAAAGTCAACAACACAATTAGTTGGTAGTTTAAATTGTGAGAGCTTTTACACTCCACCAGAAAAAAAAAAAAAGTGAACATTAAGACAGACGTGAATAGAGAGTAGAGAACCCATAAATAACAGAGGTAAAGAGAGGAAAGGGAATGTGGGCTATAGGCTGAAAGACCTCCAGAGGGCGTGTTGCCAAAGCTGTTATAGTAATGGACTTCCAAGAAAGATCAACATCAAGGAAAAAACAGTAGCTCAGGGAGAAGAGAGATTCAGTGAAATAAATGATGCAACGTATCTATTGGGCAAGGACTCAGTTGCAATGTAAGGTAAATATGGTTAACAATAATTTAGTGTATATTTTTTAAAATCTAGAATCCAGCACTTTGGGAGGCTGAGGCAGATGGATCACGAGGTCAGGAGTTCGAGACCAGCCTAGCCAAGATGGTGAAACACCATCTCTACTAAAAATAAAAAATAAAGAAAAAAACTTAGCCAGGCTTGATAGTGGGTGCCTGTAATCTCAGCTAGTCAGTAGGCTGAGAAAGAGAATTTCTTGAACCTGGGAGGTGGAGATAGCAGTGAGCTGAGATCACGCAACTACACTCCAGCCTGGGCGACAGAGCTAGACTCCACCTTAAAAACAAAACAAAACAAAACAAAACACTAGAAGAGAAGACTTTGAATGTTCATATCACAAAGAAATTATAAATGTCAAGGTGATGGCTATGCTAAATACCCTGATTTGTTCGTTATACATTGTATACATAGATTGACATAACACTCTGTTTCTCAAAAAAATATATAATTATTATGTGTCAACTAAAAATAAAAGGAAAAAAGAAATATGTTGCTAAGAGTAGCGTTCATGGATTGTGGAGAGGCAGAGGCCCAACCATGCAGAGAAGATCAAGCTCCTTTGCCCTCAGAGTTCCAACCTCAAGTACAGTGGTAGTATAGGCTGTCCCATGATTGTGAGAAGCTCTGATAGTCATTTTTATTTTTTTAAAAAAGTTTTTGAATATATGGGTCATATAGTTATTGTGAAAATCAATAAACTGAGGCATAAAAAAATGTAAGGAGTTTCTCCAGGCTCACATGACAAGTAACTAGCAGAGGCCTCAGCTTGGCTCTGTCATGGAACTTCAATGAGCAGCGCATTCCTTCTTTCCCCCAACGATATGGCCCTCCTAAGCACATGGAGCCCTGGAGACAGCCAATTGCCCTTCCAATCTCTGCAGATTTCACTGTACTCTTGACCATGTTGGTACTTGGAAGTTGACACTGAATCAAGCCATAAATAAAGAGAAACCCTTCCAGTGAGATTTTGCGAATATCATTACAATGTTCTCCACATTGACAAATCCTTATCACCACTGCAGCACCTATCCTGCTGTGAGTAGCTGGTATTATCAGCAAAAAAGTCAGGGAATGAAGATTTCCATACTGCATTTCAAAGGCTCTGTTAGAAACAACATTTTCATTAAGAGATCTGCCTTTTCTAGACTATATCAACCACCAGTTCTCCAGCCCTCTTAGAGTTTTAAATGTCCAGAGTGATGTTAGTTCCATGCTGATACTTCTCTCACATCTAACAGTTTACACAAAAAGACTAGATCCTACGGCAGGGATATGAAAGACCAAAGAAAGCAAATGCAGGATGCAGGTTCTATAATCTGTATAATAAACCACATTGACACGTTTATCTATGTAACGAATCTGCACATGTACCCTTGAACTTATAATGAAAGTATAAAAAAAGAAAAATTTACTGAAATTTTACTCATCATAGCAAAACTTTGGAAATAATTTAAATGTCTTTCAGTAATAGACTGATTACATAAATTAAGCTACACACACTATACACACCAGTGTGCAAATACTCACATCTATCACATACAAACAAGCATACACACTGGAATACAAAGAAACCATTAAAAACACTTGTATCTTGTTAATTTTTTAAAATGCAAATTGTAAAGCTCATATAGAACTACTATTATTCTGTGAAATTATATACATATGTATATATGAGCCTAGAGGTGTTCCTGAATAGAATCTCATGAAAGTGTGAGCTTTAATAACGTCTGCATAATACAATTTGAGGCAGTTTTTAGTTTTCTCATGGTACTTTTTGGTATAGTTTGAATTGTTTAGAAAAATATATGCCATGTTTACAGAAACAATAAGATTGTTTTTACATAAAACATAGTTTTAAAAAAAAGACTTTCTGAGTATGAAGCACTTCCAGAATGTTAGAGTAAGAACTTCCAAAAATGTAACCACCCGTGAAAGCAATACAGACAGTGGCAACAATTGTCAGTTAAAAAAATCAACTTAAAAAATTTTAAATTTATGTTATTAACTTGCAAGTAAAAATTATATATGTAATATAACTACATATAACATAACCATATAGCTATATATAGATACATATGGTATACAATATGCTTTCTTGGCATCTGTATACATTGTGGAATGGCATATACCAAGTTATTTGCAAAGGAATCCTTCACATCTCATTTTTTGTGTGTGGTAATGAAGGAATGTATTCTCTCCTCGTGGCCACAAGGGGGCATGGTTTCAAGGGCAAGCGCTTCCCAGCTACATGCCCAATCTGCCTTCTGAGCTCCCTCCTGGAGCTTAGAGGTCTTTGCTTAACTTTCCAGTGGGAAGATAGACTGCCCAGGTGAACTTCCTTTGTTTAGAAAAGCCCACAAGAAGCTATGGGACAACTGTGGGCCAAACAACAAATCAGATGTCAAAAATCAAACATCAATCACTCCCTCAGAAGTTTGAAGGAACACCCGTCGTAAGACAGAAACCCTGAATAGGATGGGAATGACTCCCAGGTTAAAAGCCTTCTCTCTCATTTGGGCGGACTCCATTTCTGGATCCCTTCTCACGACAGCGTGGGAGCTCACTCTATCTTGCTCCTTTTTCTCTCTCTCTGCCTAAATAAATCACTTTCTGCAAAACTCTCTGGGGTCCGATATTTACTTAAATGAGCTCACCGTGCCTGGTAGGGTTCTCTCCCCAATTCTTGGGTGAGTGAGGGACCAAGGGCCTGGAAGAACCCATCCTATCAGGGAGTGACCCGAGCCCATAGTCCACAATTCGGTCACAGTAACAACACTTAAAATCTGTGTTAGAAATTTTCAGATATACTCTATTTTGTTATGTGGTCACCATGATGTGCAATAGATTTCCTGAAGTTATTCCCACTGTGTAAGTGAAATTTTATATCCTTTGACCAACATCTTCCTAGTCCCACTACCCCAGCCTATGGTAACTACCGCTTTAATCTGTGTCTGACTTTAACTTTTTGACACTCCACATATAAGTGAGATAGTGCAGTATTTGTCTTTCTGTGCTTGGCCTACTTCAGTTAGTATAATGTCTTGCAGTTTCATCCATGTTGTAGAAAATGTCAGGACTTCTTTCTTTTTAAAGGCTGAATTGCATTCCATCATGTACATTTACCACGTTTTCTTTATCCATTCATCTGTTGATGGACACTTAGGTTGTCCATATCTTCATTATTTTGAATAATGCTGCCGTGAACATGGGAGTGCAGATATCTCTTAAAAATACTCATTTCATATCCTTTCAAAGTAAATCTCCGTAGTGAGATTGCTGGATCATATTACAGTCCTATTTTTAATTCTTTGAGGAACCTCTATACTGTTTTCCATAATGCCTGTGCTTATTTACCTTCCAACCAACGTATACAAGGTTGGAAGGTAAACAACCTTCTACACCTCTCAAATTCTTGATGCCTTTTGTCTTATATACAACAGCCACTCTAATACGTGCAAGGTGAAATCTCATTATCTCATTGTGATTGTAATTTTCGTTTCCCTAGTTATTAGCGAGAAGCTTTTTTTTCACATATCTTTTGGCCATTGGTATGCCTTTTTTAGAGAAATGTCTACACAGACCTTTTTTCCATCTTGTAATTGGGTGATTTGTTTTCTTACTATTGAGTTGTCAAAATTAACTTTGCCAGAATTCCACAATTTAACAAAATATTTAAAACAACCTAAGGAGTGTTTATCCAAAAAAACTGGCAAATTCTCAGTGAGCTTTATCATCTTTAAACTCACCCCATTCCTATCCTCCTCTGCCCGCTCCTCAGTCACAGCAGCCTCTGAAAACCAACAGCCTCTGGAAATCAACAGCCTCTCAGTTATGATGAAAACTAGCAGCCTAGTGACAACTGCAATGAACAGAGGGATGTGGAGCTCCAAAAAAGTTTTATTCTCAGAAAACTGTCATTATTTGACCTATCTGACACCTTCTTGGAAACCCTCAACACACACCCATACACAAGGTTGTGTTTATTTGATTTTACTTAGAGCTGACTGTTAGTGACAACAGCTATTTCTCTGCAGTATTTTTTTTTTTTGGCAATACAAGAGGCAATTATTTAACATACGAGCTGCCTGAGTTGATGATAAAAGCTGAATCAAAGAAAAGCATGACTAACAACTTAAAAGGAGAGCCAGAGAAGGAGCTATTCATAGGAAACTTTGGAAAGCTCCAAAATATTTCTGAAAATCTAGAAGGCCGGGCATGTGAATAGATTGTGTGTATGCCTGGGAGAAGGCCCCAGATCTCGCCAGAGTGGCTTTAAGTTTCTTTGCAAGTAGGAAGTGAATTCTAAGGCATGGTTCTAAACCACCAGGGCTGCAGTTTGCCCCAATATGTGCACAAAGGCTCCAAGCAAAGGATGAGAGATTTATTGAGTCAAGCAAGACTTTTAACAAAATCTCTGTCCAATAATTTGCTATCCCCTAGGTTAACTGAGCAGAGACTAGAGTGGCCACACTTGAAAAAGAACACAGACTGTACAGAATTAACTCAAAAGTCACTTTTTAAAAAGCAACAATAATGAACCCTGGAGATAGGGAAGAAATCTGATTTCCAGACTTGCCAAATTATTTAAATGTCTATTTTTCAACAAAATTCATGAGACAGGCAAGAAACAGGAAGTTCTACTATACATGCTAATATTGATATTAGAAGGAAGACAAAGTTATCCACTTTTATCATTTCTGTTAAACAAAAGACAATAAAAGAAATACGTATTGGAAAGGAGAATTACAAGTGTCTTTACTTTCAGACAGGTTCGTGTGTAAGACATGATCTTATATATACAGAAAATGTTAGTGAACACAAAACAAGTAGTTAGAACTTAATAAACGAGTTTGGTAAGGCTGAAGAATAAAAGATCAATATGTGAAAACCAATTTATTTCCATACACAAGCAATAAACAACCAAAAATAAATTTAAAAAAATAGTTACATTTGCAATATATCTAAATGGATGAAACACTTGATAATAAATTTCACATGTACAAGACTTGTACAAAGAAGACTACAAAATAATGTTGAAATAAGTAAGACCTAAATAACTGGAGGCATCCCACATTTATGGATAATAAGAATACTGTTAAGATGCCAATTGTCCAAAACAAATCTACAGAGTCAACATAATTCCTATAAAAATCTCGACTGATGTTCTTCTACAGAGTAACTTATCTGTATAGAGGAAAATCATATGAAAATGCAATGGACTCAAAATAGCCAGAACAATCTTGAAAAAGAAGAATATATTTAGACAACCCACACAACCTGATTTTAAAACCTAAAAAGCTGAAAAGCTACAGTAACCAAGAAAGTGTGGTACTTGCATAAGGCCATATAAATATAGTGAAATATGATTTAGAAGCCAGAAATAAACTATTACGTTATGGTCAATTGATTTTAAACAAGGATATCAAGACAATTAAATGGGGAAAAAAGTCCTTTTAAGAAATAATGTTGAGACAAGTAGATATTTACTTAGAAACAAATGAAGCTGAACCCCTACTTTAAGTCATATGCAAAAATAACTCAAAATGGCTCATAGACATCAATGTCAGTGCAAAATTTAAAATACAATTTTAGACAAAACAAAAACACAGCTGCAAATTTTTGTGAACTTGGATTAGGCAACAATTTCTTAATGAATGATAAATACTAATGCACAAGTGACCCAAAATAAGTAGATCAATTAGACTTTATTAAAATATTTTAAAAACTGTGTTCCACAATCAAGAAAGTGAAAAACAACGTATAGAAAGAGAGAAAACACATGCAAATCATACACCTGTTAAGGAAAAAATATCAAGCATAAAACAGGCTTCATTTCTATCTAGATGGGCGGGCACTCCCAGCAGATGAACTCTTTAGCCAAAAGAGAATTGCAAGCAATCCAGTTAACCAATGAGTAAAGAATTTGAATAGACAGCTATTCAAAGAAGATCTATAAATGACCAACAGTCACAAAATAAGATTCTCAATATCATTTAATTAGTCCTTAGGGAAGTGCAAATCAAAATCACAGTGAGCTGACTCTTCACAATCACCATAGTGACTAAAATTAAAAAGACAACACTATATGACATTAAAGATGTGTAGAAATTGGAAACCTCAAGTATTCCTGATGGAATTGTAAAATTGCACAGCCATTTTAGAAAGCAGTTCAGTGATTTCTGAAAATGTCAAACAGGGTGTTATCATATGACCTACAAATTTCCCTCCTAGACTTATACCTAAGAGAACTGTAAGTGTATGTTTGTATAAACCCGGCACACAAATGTGCCTAACAGCTTTATTCTTAACAGTTAAAAGTAGAAAAAGCCCAAGTGTCTATCAACTAATAAGCACTTAAATAAAATATGATCTATCCATACCATATAATGTTATTTAGCAATAAAAATGAATGAGGCACTGTTATAGGCTGCAACGTGCGCAAACACTGCAAACATTATGCTAAAGAACAGACGCCACGTATGCAACATGCAACGTATGAACCCATTTATCTTAAATGGCCAGACTAGGCAAGTCTCTAGATACAGAATGTAGATCGCTGGTTTCCAGGAGATGGAGGAAGGGGTAAGTTGGGAGTGACTGCCAACATGTGCAGGCTTCTTTCTGGAGTGATGAGAATGTTCTGAATTTGATAGTGGTGATGGTTGCCCACTTCTGTGAATATATTAAAAAGCATAGAACCATATACTTTAAAAAGGTGAACTTCAGGGCATATGAATTATATTTCAATAAAGCTGTTATTGGGGAAAAAAAGACGGTGGGATGGTGGACTCTCTGGCTCAAGGGACACTACAATTCTTGTTTCAGCAGAGTGACATGGAAAGGAGTTGGTGATGAGAGTTTCCTTTGGAAGCTTTACCTTAAATTTGTCTGACATTAGACATTAATGTGGTCCTTATCAGATTCAAAAATCGATTTTCAATGATTTGTGTCTTACCTTTACCCTTTAGGATTTTCCGGATGATAGCATTTTACCGTAATCCACATGGTACTCTTCTGCTGTCTGATCTCTCACATTCTTTCCAAAGTTATTGTGGGAAGGAGCTGCCAAACACAAGCATTGAACATGAAAGCAGTTCTTAAGCACAATCTTGATATTATACTTTTGTATTTGTAATTGCAAATTCAGCCTAAATTTCTGTTTTATCACACTAATGATTATTATAATTTCCTTCTTTTAAACCTGATTATTTTTCAATTACAAACTCAAATGATTTTTCAAGTTCCTATGTTCACCCTTAAATGGCAGAGGCACTCCACCTAGACAATTTTAGCTACAATTCAAAATATTGTGTAATGAAGATTTTTAAATGTCAGTTAAAATATTGTGATAAGAAAACTAGACTTATTAATGATAAGACGATAAATATCCAATTATTTCTTGACAAAAATCTCTACCAGCTGCTTTTAGTATTTCATGAATGTGTAGAAAAACCAGAATAGAAGTTTTTTTAAAGATCTTTTTAGAGCTTTTGGTAGGCTCCCTCTATCCTCCAAAAACTGACAGTTCATTCACAATCTGCTTGGTCCTATTGCTAGCGGGTTAAGCATGGAAAGGACATTGAGGCTGTAGGAACAATATACGTAAGGGGACTGAGGACAAGGATGGAAAACAACGCCAGAGAACTCAGATTCATTCCGTGTAACTTGAACCCAAGTTACATAAGGAAAAGCAACCTGAACCTTATTATTTCTCTCGTTTAACCCTTTATGAAAACCTGTAAGCCTGACATTATACATGTACAATATACATTATACATGGGGTCAGCCTGGGAGATGGCTTGCACCAACTCACAAAGCCCTGAATGAGTAGAGCTGAGCCTCAAACTCATTCTCGTTCTTTCAACTCTTCTGTATCATAAAGGAGAGTCTTTGTCTCTACCATGGCTTCCTCTCAACACTATTGCTGTGAAAAAAGGTCCTGAGCAGAGGGAGTTGTAAAATGAACAGGGAATTGAAAAACAAGGAACACCAGACTGGACGAAGGATCTGTATCTCATGCATTCCTGATAACTCTGGGGCTGATCTTGCTTTCCTGGGCTCAGAGAGCCCATCCTTATGGGAACTTATCGAACTAAAGGGGAATTTCAGGTTTTACTCCTGGATAGATGGACGTCTCAGCAGGTGAACTCTTTGGCCAGAAGAGAATTCAGTGCAATGACTGACTTGCTTGATAGTTGATGAATGATCAGACTATCTTGTCAACCAGAGTTGAAATGGATATTCACACAGAGACAGCCCCAAATTTTCAAACTAAGCCATCTTTTTAGTAATAGTTTAGTATATGTCAACATTTTTTTCGTCAAAACTGAAGGAATAGGAAAGAAGTATTTGAATGTAAGGATACAACACCATTTATGTCACTGATCAGTCTTTCAAAGTAGAAATTGAAATATTCATGAATACTCTCTATGAGCCTTTCCTAAAGTCTTCACATGCAGCACTGAGTTAGTGTTCTGTTAAATAAATAAATGCACACACACAGAAAAGGCCCAGCTCACCTGCACTATAGCCAGTTAGTAAACTTCAGAACATATGAGGGGGACAAAAAGAAATAACAGACCGACACATGTAAACAATTAAAGGAGGTGTGAAGTGTTAAGAATAGTGAACCAAGGCTACACCATTTATTACTTTTAAGAATTCAAACATGCAACGTAGCATCTCTAACTTTCCTGACTAAAAAATGGGATGATACACTCAATTGCTTATTTTGTTATTACTATAAATGCCATTATGTATGCAAAACATCTAATGAAGTTTTTGATAAATATTAAGTCCTCAATAAAAGCTAATCATTATTTAGCAATTAAGAAATTCTTAGTAATTACAGCTAAAAGGTTTGTGATCTCAAATAAGTCACTCATCCCTGGTTAGAATTTGGTTAATATTAATGTGGAAATCAATCTAGATAGAGCATCCTAAAATATTCTGGCCTCAACTGAAAGAATCCAAAAGTTTGTGTGATAGCATATACCATTTTGCCTGTCTAATTATCCATAACCTCATCAGGACTTTGAGGATTTTTTTCCCTTTCTCACTTCTTTTGGTATATTAGATTAGTCAAACATCTGCCCTTGTGTGCTGATGACTGTAACTTGAGCTAGGACACAAATTACCTTGACACCCCGTTCCAGAGATTGGAAATGCTATTTTCATTTATCTGCTAATAGCTGTCCTCCCCAATAGCGCCCATGTGACCTTTAAATATCACAGAAGCTAAGTGGCAAAGGAGAATAATAATGCCATTTTAATTGATTGGTAAATTATTGAGCAGCGTTAGCTAATACTCCGTAACACCTCTTTCCTCTCCCTTCCCCACTCCATCTTACTGGAACAAATCATTATGTTCTCCGGAGGGTTCCTGCTTTTCTTACACGTGAATCTATGATCCATTTGACCCTGTCTGCAATGGTGAAACATATAGGTTAGCTAAAAGAATGTGCAGATAAATGTAAGGCAAAATAGCTGCAGAAATTGTAAGCTAAAAAAGTCCTTGTAGGCTACAGTTCACTGCAGTTCTAACCGTTCAGAGAAAAATGTAATAGTACTTTGAATTTTTTATATCTATATTTTAAACAATGAGTTGAAAGTTTCTTTGAGCAGGATTCTTTGGAGTTTTGGAGTGTCTGACACTAGGAATGATAAGAAAGCTGATCACAAGTGTCCGTATAACCCTCGTCCCATTATATAGCATTACTACTTTTGGAAACATTTGTTTATAGAAATTCAAACATCCAGCCAGCTCCCTCAATCATTCCCCTCTCTGCATTATCCTGTTTCTCCTCTGGTGAGATCCATCAAGGTAACATTCTGCAAAATGCCCAAACCTTGTAGTTCTCCTTTCCATAGACACATCCATCACCCCCAGTAACATATGCACGGAACAACTTAGCATGCCCCAAATCATCTCAGATTCCTTTGCCCTGTGCAGTGTGTTGTCTTCTCTTAAGATGCTATAATATATATTTTTTACTTCCTAAAAACTTAATTCTACCTTCATGTCTTCTGAGAAAACTTTTTGGGCCCTTACTTTCTGTTTGATGTTCCATTACACTCTGGGCTTTTCTCCTTATATAACCATGGTTCTGGGACATTCATTTTTGTATTTCCCTCCCCCATTTGTCTGTAGACCCATTTTGGGGATGGGGAGAATGAAAATCACACTCATCCCTGTAACCTCAGTTCCTTGCTCAGAGCCTTTGGTATGCTAAACATTCAGAATCATTTGTGGAAAAACTAGATAAATGAGCAAGTGAATTAATAAACAAATGATACTTTTTCAGAGTATCAAGCTGTTCATCCTCCTAGATTTTCTTTACTTACTGCTACCATTAAAAAGTATTTTAGAGTTGAAAACCCTTCAACATTATCTGAAGAGAAAAGAAACTATGTTTCTTTATATCTGTCTGTCTAAAAAGCAAGCAAGAAAGCCCACTCGAGAAAAGATGAGAGGAAAGCAGTGACCATGGGATAGCTTAGCCCGCATAGTGTTAAAAATATGTGTCCTCATAGATACACTTCTGGTGCTAGTGTGTCTGTGTGACCTTCTTCCTGGCCTGATTATGAAATTAGCTCATTTAACAAATAATTCAATGCCTACATCTTATACAAGCTCAGCATTAAGATGCTGCTGGAATTTAGAGCACACTGGGAGCAACACCCAGGAGATGAGGTCTATATAGGTTCAGAGGGTATGCACATGCTCAGACGTGAATTAATATGCAAAAGAGTGGGGCAGTATCAATGCAGTGTGGCTGAGATGGCAAAGTAGGAACAGAAGCAGAATAAAAAGTCAGGTAATTACTCGCTGTGTAACACAGGACAAGTTAGTCCCTCTGAGGCTCATCTGAAAATAGGAATAATGATACCTAATTCAAGCAAGTTGATGAGGATTCTTTAAGCTGTGTGGTAGGACTGGAAATATGTTTGAAATTATTAGGACAAGCAATATAACGGTTATTGAATGCCTTCTATCCATCTGATGACAAGATAATCAAGAACAACTTAACTTCCCAATTCAGATCAGAAACAGTTCTACTTTGTGACCATGAATGTTTGGTGCACTGTTTCTGACCTTAAAAAGCTGAAATTCTTGCAAAGCAGGCATTGCCAACAAGACCATATTTCTTCCTACAAAATGGGCAGGAGATTTATGGAGGACTTTCTCCAACTGGTCACTCACAGTTAAGAAATGCTGCTTTCTCCTTGAAAACAGACTGACTGATTTGTCTTGAATCTTCGAGGTTTCCCTCTGAGTATTTATCAATGGGTGTGAAGAGGATTCCAGCAACAGCTCAGAAGTCCAGTGCTAATCTCTAAGACTCCAGAGAGTTAAGTCTTCTTCTTCACTACTGAGCCCCAAAGGATAAGGGATCTGGGCTCCAATAGCCCCCATGGGCCACGCATAAAGTATAGAAAATCTCTCCAACATAATCTGTAAGAAATACAAATGGAATAGATAGAAGTTCTACCCCGTCATGGCACAGGTATCAGGAGCCAATCAGAAAACCAAAATATAATAAAAATAGAGTAAAGGAATAAAAAGTATCTCATCTAGCACTTGATTCTCCTTTTCAGCTCATTTCCACCCGGGAGAATGATGACTGTCAACTCAGATGACCTACAAGCTGTGTAGTCACCTTGTCTGCTCTGCCTCTGTCAATTGATCACAGGCTGGCAGTCTAGATGGCAGCTGATTATGTCCCTATTCCACATTTACAGCATCGAATGGGGAGGGAGAGGTAGGCAGAGGAATTTGAAATAGGCTTGAGTAGTTAATATAATTTCCACCTTCATAGAAGGTAAACTCTGGATCCCACTGACATCAGATGCAACAACTGACCCTGAATATTTGCTAAATGTCAGACACCAGTTCTGGCATTGGGATACAGAGAGGCAGCACCATGGTTTGGCTAAAGGCTGAGACTCTGAAGCCAGTTTGGCCGGAAAGATACCTGTCTTGCCCATAGGCACGTTGTAAGGGTTGGGCAACCAACTTCTACTCTGTGCTTCAAATTCCTCATCTGTAAAATGGCAATAAGAAAAGTGCCTGCCCACAGGTTTGTTGCAAAGATAAATGAAATCATACTGAAATCACACAAATTAGGGGCTAAGAACAATGTTTCATAACTTCTCAGTAAATCATAGCTATTACACAAATAAATGAATAGAAAGGTAGGCACAGTCCTTCTGCTTCCTCTAACCTCCACTGAGCTCCAGATACTGACATACCCGTGGACCATCCGTCCTCTCCTCCCCTAATGTGCCGTTTGGTGCCCATCTGTCTATCTTTGCCTTCACCAGTGGCCTTGAATTCTGTGTGCTGGTGTAGCTAACTCCACATCCTGCATCACCATCCTCCTCAGTACCTGGTCCTGCAGTTGTCCTCACAAACTCAGCTTCTTCCTCTCAATCTACTCAGGTGTGGCATTACCAGGCTGTAATTCTGACAGCCTCTGCCTTCCTTTCTGTGACCTCAGACACATCACTTAACATAATGTGACCTCCATTCTTTATAATAGGGGATCTAGGAAAGCAAATGCTGTCTAAGATTATTTTCAGCTTTAACTTCTTGTGTTTTATGACTATAATCTGTGAATCATAGAAAAGTTCCAGTTCCACATAATGAATCTAAGATAAATACAGTAGACACTTCCCAAACATGGAAGTGAATTTTGGTATTATCAAGCTAAAGTGCTGTGGACCCAAGTCATGTTGAAAGAGGTGTTTCTCCATGGCGAATCAAGGCTTCACTAACACAGGGTCAACTCAGGGTCAAAAAAAAGCCAAGGCTAAAGAAAAGTTGCCTAGCCAGGTGGGCTTGACCTGATCCTTTTCCTAGAAAATGCGGGTTAACAATGAGTCAGATGTTTAGACATAAGCAACACAAGAGGCAACCTGGAAGCAAGTGCTCTAAGAAAAAAAGCAGGGAACACCAGGAAGAGCAGGGAGGGGAATAAAAAAGCAGGGAACAAAAGGAAGAGAAGGGAAGGGAAGGGGAGGAAAGGGGAGGGGAGGGGAGGAGAGAAGAGGAGAAGGGAGGGAAGGAGGGAGGA
>NW_016107482.1:600598-606165 GCF_001604975.1 Cebus imitator | reverse complement strand
GGGGAGGGGAGGAGAGGGGAGAGGAGGAGAGGGGAGGGGAGGAGAGGAGATGGGAGAAGAAGGGGGTAGGGTAGTGGAGGGGGGAGGAGGGGGAGGGGAGGAGAGGAGAGGGGAGAGGAGGAGAGGGAAGGGGAGGAGAGGGAGAAGAAAAGGAAGGAAGAAGGAAAAGAAAGAAAACACATCTGAATATCTCTTTGAGTTGGTGGTTAGTCACAGGCAAAGATTTTATTTTCAAAGAGATGAACAGAGCTAGAAAGTGCTGCTTTCTTTTCCAGGATAGGAAAAAAAATCACAATTCAGTCAGAAATCTGACAAACGTAAGTACTTTATGACTGCTTCTGGATTTCACAGCATCTAGATCCTGGTTCATGTGTCTATTGGGATGGGGGCAGGGTGCAGGCACAAACTCTTAAGCTGGAGTCAAATGAGAGATATATACATATAAATTCAAGAGGAAAATAATTTAGAAAGCATTAGAGTTGAGCCTGAATCAGGAGCCCTGATGTTTTGTTGTTTCTTTCTCCTTTTAGCCTCAATATGATCATTTTCTAAATCTCCACAGTGTTGGATGCTTTCATTTTCTTCTCTGTATACAAGATAATAATTTGTTTTCAGTTGAAGTAACATCTGTTTCTGTAGATAATTAAGTTATTAGATGCTGATCAATTTAATAAAGCCACAAGGCTTTCCTGACCTCTTTATGCATAATCAATGAATTTAGATGCAAAATGTGAAAACCTTATTTTTTAAAAAATGAACAAAATCTTCCATTAACATAGTCATTTTGTAATTATGTGATTCTTACAATCAGATGGCTATGCAGACACTACATTCTGGAAACAAAGATTATTAAATCATTTCAGGGCAGCAAGAGAAAGGCCTGGGAAATGGTTGATCTTCTTTTTGTCCTTGAACCAACAGTTTCTACTCTTTATTACCTGAACTATGTTTATTTTATACCTACTACATTTAATGTTTCTATTCCACCTGCTGTAGTAGGTATCACTTCTACATTGTTCTAGGCATGTTGCGTACATTTTCTTTACTTAATCCTTTTAGTAATCTTGCAAGTAATTATTAATATACCTACACTTTACAGATGGCTGAGAGAGGAAGTAACTCATGGGGTCCTCTAAGGTGGTGTCGGAATTTAAACGTCAACCCCTGAACTCTGACCTCTATCTTAAAACAATCTCTTTCAATTACTTATTGCAACACTACTTGGACAAATTTTTTCAGGGCTATTACCTTTGTACTCAGCTTCTTGTTTGTTGGTCTGTGATAGTATTTGAAGAAGGAAGTAGCATTGATTACCTTAGATTTCGAGACATTATTCAAGGTCCAGAATTCTCTGTTTCCAGAGTTTGGGCAATTAGCAGATAAACCATCTTTACTACCTTTAGTGGAAGTAGATTCTCAAGTTGACAGGGACGCCAGTGAAATAATTAATCCGGAATTAGATTAAACAGTACAGGTAAGACTTGCACCATGATCATCTTCTAGTCATTTGAGAAATTAGAAAATTTCTATTTTAAACCCAAAATACAGTTTAAACTTAACTTGAGTACCACACAAACATGGGAATGAATATAAATTAGCAAAGAAGCCTATATGTATTTTTGCTGTCAGATTGAAGATGTTTTTGTTTTATTTAAGACATTCTTTTTTATTTATGACATTAACAAAGATAATAGCAATCAAGACTGCAAAACAGTGCAATTGACAAGACAGAAGACATCTGGATTTGAAGTTACTTAATGTCCTTTGAGCCTCTTTCATCAAATGTGAAAATCAAAGTGCTACCTGTCTCTCACATAAAATTATTTTGTGGATCAATGAGAGACTGTATAATGCAGGTACTCTGAAGAGCATAAAGAGCCTGATCCATGTGAAGTATTATTCAGTAATAAATTGTTTTGCTAATTGTCATGTGACGTTAGATCTGCATCTAACGCGACTCATCACTTTTATGTGCTCATCCAAAATCAATTAATAATGATCTCCTTCAGTGAAGTTCATTGCAGATGAAGTTTTACTTTTATTAGTAAATATGGTTTTGTCAAAACAGCAATGTAAATGAAACACTAACTTCTACGTTTGTTAGTTGCCCTTCCATGCTCTACCACCACACCACATCTTTCAGAGGCAGTGTGACAAAGTATGGCCACATTACCATGTAAACTTCTTTTTTATTTTATCCAACTATATTATTAGAATATGTAAGTCTTTGGAATTAGTGAGCGGTGCCTAGAATGTGGCATGTAAATGTATCTTACTTTAGGCATTTAATATAATGAAAATTTGACATATAATTTTAATACTAAATATTAGATACTATTTTAGAGACTAATAATCTTGGCAATGAATTCTTATGATCATATAGTGCTATAGGTAAATCGCTAATTAGCCCTGATATTTTTGTTTTATAACTTTGCAATTTTAGTTTTGGGATTTCTAGGTTCTATAACGTGAAACACATCTGTATATATAAAGTTTATTGTGTTTTGTCATAATAACTTTTTTTTTTTGCATGTAAGATGACAGAAACTCCTTTTTGTGTTGGGAAGGGTACTGAAAAATTGAAATGAATTGTTAAAAGAAGACACAAACCAAACTTTTTAGGGCTCTGTGACTCTTCTTGATAAATAGGAAAGATGGGTTTAATTCCTGGATAAGTCTTGGCATAGAACAGTCTGGATTTTAGCAGTAAGACTTTGTGCCTGTTGCCCTGCTGCTCCATCTGATTTAGCACTATTCCCCTGACTCTTCATTCCTTTCATTACATTTTTAAATTAAGATATAACTTACATACAGTAAGGTCAAAATTCTTAAATGTACAGCTTAATATGCTTGTACATATACACACATCAGTGTAACTGCTGCCCAAGTAAAGGCACAGAAAACTGTCCCAGCCCCACTACAAGCTCATCGGGCCTCTTCCAGTTGATGACCCCCCACAGGAAATCAATCTTCTGCACTCAAACATGATAGATTAGTTTTGCCTAATTTTGAGTTTGATGTAAGTGGAACCACAACCAAGTAATATTGCTAAGTTACACTAAAATAGGCCGGGATGCATTTTTCTGACCTCTACTTGGTACTTCCAGCTTCTTTCATGGTCTGCTCTGATCATGTATGAAACACGTACAGAAAAGTTCTCACTTTATGCACAATTACATTTGAAAGATGAGGAGACATAATGCATTTTTCTACTCCTCATCTCTTCCAGCCACAGGTTAACTAATAACTCCCTTTCAAGGAGACTATGCAGAGGACGCACATCAAAACAAATTTAGGCAGGGGCCATTGGACACTTCTGATTCCCATAGTCTCAGGATGTTGCATGCAGAAGTATTCATTGCTGCTGTCCCTGATGGGCACTTGTTCTTGATGGTCCCTGTTACAGTCAGCAAGATGCTCACAGCCACTGGTCCCACACTAAGTAGTGTCAGTGGGAAGTGAGGGGAACTTGCTGTTCAAGTATACGTGAACAGTGGTAAGGTAAAAAAGAAATGCTGAACAAACCTGCTGTAGAGTTGTACAGAGATTAATCTCAGTAGTCATGATCATGATTATATGGTGCATCATTACAACTATTCTAGCCAGAAACAGGCTGAGTATCTCTACAAGGGCTCTGTCATTTAACACGCCTTGGCTTGTCTTGTCTTGGATGGTTTCTGGCTCTACCAATGAATAATCAGTCACTCTTGGGACATATTTTTGGTAATTTTGGCACCTGGTTAATCATGTTTTCTCTATATTCATTGCCCATAATTATTTATTAGTGTGTGAGAATCCCAAAACTCACTGACATAAAACAACCATTTATTATGTTTTATTATTTTGTGGGGGGAAGGTATCTAGGCTGTGATGGATGGTTTTTAAGTACCATGTAACATTGAATTGGCTGCACTCTGCTACCCTGTGGTGAGGTCTAAGGACCCACATGATGGTGGTTGCTGAGTAGTTAGACCTTTCACTTGACAGATTACAACAAGAGCAAAAGTGGAAGACTCCACGCTTCCTCTTACTCATCAAAATATGTGATAAGGCAAACACTGATCCATGAGGACAACGAGGAATGTATTCCATTTCTTTGTGTATCAGACAAGCATTCACATACAAAAAGGGAAGAGTTGATGGTGCATCTTTGGAGAGTGAGGCACACCTCATTTTATTGAAGTTGAACTTCCTTTATTTAACTTCAAAGGCATTGCATTTTTTTTTTAAATTGAGGATTTGTGGCAATCCTGCATTGAGCAACTCTGTTGGTACCATTTTTCCAACAGCATGTGCTCACTTCATGTCTCTGTGTCACATTTTGGTAATTATCTCCATATCTCAAACATTTTCACTCTAATTATATCTGTTAGGGTGATCTGTGATCAGTGATCTTTGCTGTTACTATTGTCATTGTTTTGGGGGACCACATATCACATCCATATGAGAAGGCGAACCTATCAAGGACAGTTGTGTGCATTCCCGGTGCTCCACCAACAGACTGTTCTCCATCTCTTTCCCTCTTCTTAAGCCTCCCTATTCCGTAAGGCACAACTGTGTTGAAATTAGGCCTATAAATAACAATACAACGGCTTCTAAGTGTTCAAACAAAGGAAGAGTCACATGTCTCTCACTTTAAATCAGAAGCTAGAAATGTTTAAGTTTAGTCAGGAAGGCCTGTCAAAATATGAGACAGGCTGAAATCTAGGTCTCTTGTGCCAAACAGTTTGCTAAGCTGTGAAAGCAAAGGAAAATTTACTGAAGAAAAGTAAAAGTGCTCCTCTAGTGAATGCAAAAATGAGAAAGCAAAACAACCTTGTTGGTGATATGGAGAAAGTTTTAATAGTCTGGAGCAATCAAACTAGCCACAGTCCCTTAAGCCAAAACCTAATGCAGAACAAGGCCTCAACTCTTTTCTATTCTATGAAGGTTGAGAGAGGTGAGGAAGCTGCAGAAGAAAAGTTTGCACCTAGCACAGGTGGTTTCAGGAGGTTGAAGGAAAGAAGCTGTCTTCATAACACAAAAGTGCAGTGAAAGGAGCAAGTGCAGGTGTAGAAGCCGTAGCAAGCTCCATCAGATCAGTGATGAAAATAGCTACGGTAACAACAGATTTTCAATGTAGACAAAAGACGCTTATATTGGAAGAAGATGCCATCTTGTACTTTCATAGCTAGAGAGGAAAAGTCAACGTCTGGCTTCAAATCTTCAAAAGGCAGACTTACTCCCTTACTAGAGGCTAATGCAGCCAGTGACTTTAAGTTAAGGCCAACGGTCATTTATCATTCTGAAAATCCTACATCCCTTAAGAATTATGTTAAAGCTTCTGGGCACAGTGGCTCACAACTGTAATCCCAACACTTTGGGAGGCCAAGGCAGGCTGATCTCTTAAGGTCAGGAGTTCAAGTCCAGCCTGGCCAACATAGTGAAACCGTGTCTCTACTAAAAATACAAAAATTAGCCAGGTGTGGTGGCGGTCACCTTTAATCCAAACTATTCGGAAGGCTGAAGCAGGAGAATCGCTTAAACCCAGGAGGGAGAAGTTGCAGTGAGCTGAGATCACACCACTG
>NW_016107482.1:591646-600070 GCF_001604975.1 Cebus imitator | reverse complement strand
AATTCCTTTCAAAGATTACTGCTCATTGACAATGTTTCTGGTCACTCAAGAGCTCTGATGAAGATGTACAAAGAGATTAAAGATGTGACTGGATTGTTGCAACCTCATCATAAAACATTAATGGATGAGGCATTGGTTCTTGAAGATAAGCAAATAAAGTGGTTTACTGAGATGAAATGTACACCTGGTGAAGATGCCGTGAACAGTGTTGAAATGACAACAAAGCATTAAGAATATTCCATAAACTTAGTTGATAAGGCAGTGGCAGGGTTTGAAAAGATTGAATTTAATTTCAAAAGAGGTTCTACTGTGGATAAAATGCTATCGAAGGGCATCACATGCTACAGAGAAATCTTTGATGATGAGAAGAGTCAACTGATGCAACCAACTTTATTGTATTATTTTAAGGAATTGCCACGGCAATCCTAACCTTCAGCAACCCCACCTTGATTAGTTAGCAACCATCAACATCTAGACAAGACCCTTCACTAGCAAAAATATTAAGACTTCTTGAAGACTCAGATGATCATTAGCATTTTTTAGCACTAAAGTGTTTTTAGTTGAGGTATCTACATTGTGTGTGTGTGTGTGTGTGTTTTTCGGAGAGAGTCTCATTCTGTCACCAGGCACCAGGCTGGAGTGCAGTGCCATGATCCTGGCTCACTGCAACCTCTGCCTCCCGGGTTCAAGCAATTCTCCTGCCTCAGTCTCCCGAATAGCTGGGACTACAGGCACGAGCCACCATGCCCAGCTAATTTTTGTATTTTTTAGTAGAGACAAGGTTTCACCATGTTGGCCAGGATGGTCTCAATCTCTTGACCTTGAGATCTGCCCACCTCAGCCTCCCAAAGTGCTGGGATTACAGGCGTGAGCCACCGTGCCCGACCTCTACATTGTTTTTATAGGCAATGCTATTGCACACTTAATAGTCTGCAGTATGATGTAAACATAACTTTTATATGCACGGAAACAACAAAACTGTGTTACTTGCTTTTTCACAATACTTTTTTTATTGTAGTGGTCTGGAACCAAATCCACAATATCCCCAAGGTATGCCAATAATTTAATTTATTCCTGAGTTTTCTGTGATGGGTTGCTTTTATCCTGTCTCATAAATAGAAAGACTTCAGTTTAGCAAAAGACACTTTTAAAGAGAGAAAATTAAAAACTGTAACTGTATAATCAATGCCTCATTTTGGTTCATTAGTCAAGAGACAGCGTGCACAGAGTAGGCTATTCAAGCCGCATGCCTTGATCATTGTATTTTTCTGAGGGAAATGAGCACTTCCACAAATGCTGCTCTAATGGAGCAACTCACGCCTGGCCTCTTCTTACCCCTGGGGCTACAGATGGTTGGTTGATAAGCAGCACCAAGTTCAATGGCATATGAGGGTTTTTTCTGAAAATTGGTTCCACATAGTGGGGAAAGTAATTAATTTAATTATTACTCTGAGGAATTTGAACCAAAGATGTTAGGCTGATTAGCTAATTAGGGAAAAATTAAAAGCTAAAGAACACACATAGAGAAGTTGGAAAGTGTGGACCATGAGTAAGCTGTAGTCAGGCACAGCCGTGAATGTGTGTGTTAGGATTCTGAATAATCAATCATAACTTTACAGGTGAATGTGGGAATAGTGAGTGGTAGAAATATGAGGAAACATGTGAGTGATGATATAATTTTATTAGATTGGTGATAATTGAAAAGGGTTTAGCTTTCTGTGAATTTATGAAATAATGTTAATTCATTTTGGAAATAAAATTAAATAAAATATCTATTTCATATGCTTTCCTGTATATTTGATACAACAATTTGCAAAAATTAAAAACATGATGTGCTATTTTTACATACAGGAACATGAATGAGGATTCCAGACAGAGAGAGAAACATAAACCAAGGAACAGATGATAAGTGGCAAAACCCTCACAGGAAATTTCAAGGACTTCATCATGAACAGATATGAGAGGATATGGTACAGTAGAATTTCACTTTTTTTTAAGAATAGGCATCTTAAGCTGTATGATGCTCAATTGAGAACAAGCACAAGTAATGAACATCATTATTCTCCAGATTTTTAATATCACATACCTATCAGTAAATATTCTGTGCATGTGCCCTCTGTATATTGATTTTTTTTTTTTTTTTTTTGAGACGGAGTTTCGCCCTTGTTACCCAGGCTGGAGTGCAATGGCGCGATCTCGGCTCACCGCAACCTCCGCCTCCTGGGTTCAGGCAATTCTCCTGCCTCAGCCTCCTGAGCAGCTGGGACTACAGGCACGCGCCACCATGCCCGGCTAATTTTTTTTTGTATTTTTAGTAGAGACGGGGTTTCACCATGTTGACCAGGATGGTCTTGATCTCTTGACCTCGTGATCCACCTGCCTCGGCCTCCCAAAGTGCCGGGATTACAGGCTTGAGCCACCGCGCCCGGCTGATTTTGTAATTCATAAATCTTATACATACTACTGCTAATACACAATATAATTCTGTGTATGTTTTATGTGCATCATAAAACATATAAAAATAGAAAGTCATAAAGAAGCGCATGAGTAGAAATTTTACCATTTTCTTTTAGCACCTCAGATAACCTTGAGCATGCCTCTTTGGACAGTGGACTATGAAGTCAGCCTGAACAGAGTTTCTCCATGGTTCTATAAGTTAATTTAAGGGCAGAGTCCTTGTTATAAGAACAAACCTTTGGCACCACTCGGAGGAAGGCAGCGTGAGTCTTTGCCAATCATCCATCCAACCAGTTGAATTCAAAACACCTCTTCCCTGGATTTACTTTTTGGTAGAACGTTCATCGAGGAAATAAATCTTGATTTGAGTCTTGAGAGCCTCATTAAATTGTTGAAGAAACAATATCAAACTACCGATGGTTTAGATGTTTGTCCCCTTCAAACCTCATGTTAAAATCTGATCCCCGGCCGGGCGCGGTGGCTCACGCCTGTAATCCCAGCACTTTGGGAGGCCGAGGCGGGTGGATCACGAGGTCAAGAGATCGAGACCATCCTGGTCAACATGGTGAAACCCCGTCTCTACTAAAAATACAAAAAATTAGCTGGGCATGGTGGCGTGTGCCTGTAATCCCTGCTACTCAGGAGGCTGAGGCAGGAGAATTGCCTGAACCCAGGAGGTGGAGGTTGCGGTGAGCCGAGATCGCGCCATTGCACTCCAGCCTGGGTAACAAGAGCGAAACTCCGTCTCAAAAAAAAAAAATCTGATCCCCACTATTAAAGGTCGAGCCTAGTAAGAAGGTTTGGGTCACGGAGGGAGATAGTTCATGAATAGATTAATGTCTTTTCTCCTGGGTAAGTTAGCTCTCACTCTTAGTTCCCTCAAGAGCCTGTAGTTAAGCATAGCCTAGCACCCCCCCGCACGTCTCCTGCTTCCTTTTTCCCCGTGTGATCTCTACACACACCTGCTCTGCTCACCTTCCACATGAATAGAAGCAACCTGAGACCCTCACGAGATGCAGGTGCCCAATCTTAAACATTCTGTCCCTCAGAATTATGAGCCAAATCTTTTTTTAGAATAAATTACCAGCTTCAGATACTCCTTTACAGCAACACAAAACATTTCAGGTATAAGACTAATTTGGAATATGAGTGGTGATTTAATTATATTTGTTAACCTTGGTGATAATTAAAAAGGATTCTGCTGGGCACAGTGGTAAATACCAGGGATTCTGGAGGCTGAAGCAGCAATTTCACCTGAGCCCAGGAGTTAAAAGCCAGCTTGGGCAACATAGCGAATCCTGGTCTCAAAAATAATTAATTTTAAAAATAATTAATTAAAAATTCAAAAATATTTAGTTTCCTGTTGATTCATTGAGTGGAATATTGATGTTTTGTGTACTTGTATATGTATTTGGTACATCAAAAGTGGGAGTTTGAGAATGGAGACGTTTGGAACATCTCAAGCCACAGAATCTGTGGGGAAATAATGTTGGCAACATTTGTATTGTATCATATACGCTTTCCTGGAAAGAATAGCAGCACAGCAAATTATCTGGATAGTTGAAGAGTAGTAATATAGCAAATAAGTGACATGGAAAGTTAGGATTTCCATTTTTATAAAACAAATAGGAGATGCACCTCATGCTACTACCATATAAATGAGATTCATTGAGAATGTTCTAGAAGCTAGATGAATCATTTGAATTAGTTACCATCTCTGTATCAGCAGTGGCTGAATTATGCATGAAGTTAATAGTAACTGAAATGAAGACTCCACAGCTTGCTCTAAGAAAATAAAAAACATAGAGTTTCAGAAAGATACAAACATATCTGCTCCTGCTTAAATAACACTGATAGCATGCACATTTTATTTCAGTCATTAAATCGTATTTTAAGTCAGAGACTTAAAAAAAAACACTTCTGGTGTCAGTTCTGACACATAAAATGCTCAAAAATCATCATAATCATTCTTACAACAAGAAAAAGCAGAATAAACTTAAAGTTGATAACTTTTTTGGACCAATTAGAGAACTGAAATTTTAGTACAAACTGTTGCCCTGAAACCTTGAGAAACAGGTGACTCTAGAGAGCCACAGCTGAGATCTTTTTACCTGGAGTAGAAGCTGCTGAATCCCTTACCTTGGAATAACACTTAAATGCTAACTTTTACAAATTTCTGGAGGTAGAGTGTTAAAAGGGAAAACAGCTGTTTTTCTCTACTTGCACAACAACACATCTTACAGGAAGCTGGTGAGAGTTCCCTTCGCATTAAGCAATTCTCCAACCTTTAGGGAACCAACGGGTGTCTTATAATTCAATTAAGATGCTAAATACCCAGAGTTATTAAGGGTTCCATCCTACAATATTGCCCCTGCTTGAGCTGTCAGGCGCAAATCCCAGGTTGTGACCTGTGCTTCTGACCAACCAGATATAAACTGGGAGTTGCTGTTCCCAGATTTGGTAATTTACTAGGACAGCTCAAATATATGAGGACGGCACTCTACTCACTATTACTAACTTATTGTAAGAGAAACCACTACTCAGAAGAAGCCAAATTGAAGAGCTGCATAGGGCATGGTAGGCGGGAGGAGCATGGAGCTTCCATGCTGTCTCTGGGCATGACACCTCCTAGCATCTTATGGATGTATTTTCCAACACAGAAGTCCTCTGAACCACATTATGTAAAGTTTTAATGAAGATCTCATTATTTAAACATGATTGATTAAATCATCGGTTATTGGTGATTGGACCTAATCTCCTGCTCTTCTCCCTTCCATGAAATTCTGGAGGTGGGCCTAATCATGTGATTGATTTCTCTGGCTACCAGCCACCATCCACCAAGAGTCACCAATTAAGATAAATTTCAGGTATTGTTGAAAAGGGATTATAATAAATAACAAAAGATACTCCTCTCACTCTATCACTTAGGAAATTCCAATGGTTTTAGGATCTTTCTGCTGGACACAGCAGGTGAAGATCAACTATGTCTCTTTGTATAAGAAGGTTTACACCTTAGAGTTAGGAGAATGTTGAAGCATGCAACATCCAACATGGGAGAGATTAAATCAAAAGCAATTTACTAGTCACATACACCCAGAGCCTAGAGGAGGAGGACATATTAAGACATGCAAGATCAAGTGCAGTTTGTACTCATGAAGATACTGAATAAGCAGGATCTGTGGGGATTGGGATTTGTACTATCAAGGGGTTTAGGTGCCCTCTGGTTCCCATGAAAGATGTGATTGGCTTGTTCAAATTATTCTGCAGGCTGGCAGGGAACTGAAGCCCTCCCAGGGATAGGCAGGCATTGTTACAAGAAAACCTTGAGACTATAACATCCTCCCCCAAGTTGGGAAGAAATCGAAAGACTAAAGAACGATCCAGATAACTCCATCATGAAGAGTAGATGAACTTATCAGGACTTATATACAGGGCATTCCTGGAGAGCAGTAGGGCAGACAAGAGTCCACACCATCTCCTGACTAAATTGCTTTTAAGCTAATTTGCTAGCTCTTTGCCTACTGTACTTGAGTGATGAGGTTGTTTTTCTTGGTAGGTTCTCAGATACTCTTTGGGAGGTTTGGGTTCTCAGGGACACCTGCTTTTTGGCTGAGCACCATAACCTTGGCTCATTTCCCAGCCTTCAGACTTTGGGAAGCCAAAATACACCCTTAAGTAACCTTGTAAGGGACTTGTCATACTCGAGTGTCATGCTGTGTCACTGTGTTGAGGAGGGTTATTTGACTAGTGAACTTTATTCACAGGAGCACAATAGGCAGGAGGACTGAGAGTAAAACATTCATGACAAACCTAGTTTCAGGTGTCAGGCAGTACGTGGTATTAATTTTAGGCCATGTACCACAACTTCCCTCCCCACACCTTACTACCACACCAACAGGGATGCAGTATAATAGCAGCGAATCACAAGTGAGAGAGCTGCAAGAGGCAGATCCCTCTGATGAGGCTGAGTGCTCAGGGAAGCCCACAGTCAAAATCGGAGAAAAAAAGACTAGAGAAACTTGAAGACTTTGACACTCATAACTACAACAAACGTCAAACCTAGCACAATTCCTAGTCTGATTAAAATAAATTCTCACATTTTTCCTCAGTTTCTATTACCTGATGAACTGTACCTGGTCTTCAACCAGAAAAAAATTAACGGAAATGTCAAAAAATAAGAAAAAAAATGTGATGAAATGAAGTAAGCAGCAGAGCCAGACTCTCGCATGCCACAGACAATGAAATGATCATAAAATCAATGTAAAATAACTGTGGTTAATATGTTAAGGGCTCCAACGGAAAAAGCAGCAACAACCAAGAATAGATAAATAATGTAAGGAGAGATATGGAAATTTTAAGGAAGAAAAGGAAATATCAGAAATCAAAAGCACTGTAAAAAGTGAAGTATAGCTTTGAAGAATGAGCTCATCAATAGATTGGACACAGTTGAGGACAAACAAACGAAAAAGTCAATGAATTTGAAGATAAGTTGGTAGAATCTTCCCAACCTGAAATGCAAACAGAAAAATACAATTTTTTAAAGGGATAATACATCCAAAAGTGGGGCACTAAATTCAAAAGGCTTAACATAAATGTTATGAGAATATCAGAAGGAAAAGAAGAAATGAACGGAGTAGAGAAAACATTTGAGGTAATTGAGGCTGATAATTGTCCAAAATCAAAGACAGACACTAAACCATAGATTCAGGAAACTCAGTGAACAATAAGCAGGAAAAATAAAAACAACAACAAAGCTACACGTAGAGATGCCATATTCAAAATACAGAGACAACACAAAACCTTGAGAGAAGAGAGATGGGGGAAATTAAACGCCTTACCTAGAGAGGAAAAGAGACAAGTGTTGATGTGAACTCATCAGAACTCATGAAGGTAGGAATAGACTAAACTATTTAAAAGTTTGGCAGGAATGCAACCACCATGCTAGGATTTATGAATTTCTGGAGGCTCAGTGAGGGCAACTTAGAGAGTTAAAATCTCCAGAGGTCTCCAGTCATAGGGGGGCCCCTTTACTTTCCTGAGTTTCACCTCCAGGAGCTCTACCAGGTCTGCTCAGGGAATATCAGAGTAAAATCTTTTCATCCTTCTGGAAGAGAAGAGGGGAAAAGGAATGACTTTGAGATACACCAGAGCACTCTGTTTTCTTAAGGTATGCCCTCAGAAAAGAACCATTTCACCAGAGCCTAAGCTTCTGGACTATACCAGGACCCAACTGACCTGGGGAAAGAAGACAAATTCCAGCCCCCTCTAAGCCTTTCACATGGAAAAAGGGAACTACCCACTCCAGCCCATGCTAACCACCCTATCCCGCCTAATGGGGGAGGTGGTGATGAGAAGCACACATGAAATTCACATTTTAGAGGTACAGGCTACTAAAACACTGAGATCACAGGACTTAAAGAACGTTTCCCTGCACCCCACACTTGACCCACGTTACTAAAGCTTATTTCCAGCACTTCCTCTCACCCAGCACATAATGTCCGGATATCAAGAGAAAACTATAAGAAACACTGCAAGTCAGAAAACACACAGTATGAAGAAGCAAAGCAAGGCATCAAAACTGGACCTAGATATGACAGGGACATTGGCATTAACAGACCAGAAGTTTAAAACACTGCAATTAATACGCTAAAGCGTCTAATGAATAAAGGAGGCAATATGCAAGAACATGTGGGCGGCTGGGCGTGGTGGATCACGCCTGTAATCCCAGCACTTTGGGAGGCCGAGGTGTGTGGATCACCTGAGTCAGGAGTTCCAGATCAGCCTGGCCAACATGGTGAAACCCTGTCTCTACTAAAAATACAAAAAGTTAGCTCGACACGGTGGTGGGCACCTGTAATCCCAGCTACTTGGGAGGCTGAGGCAGGAGAATCGCCCGAACCTGGGAGGCAGAGGCTGCAATGAGTGGGGATCACGCGATTGCACTCCAGCTTGAGCAACAAGAGCAAA
>NW_016107482.1:583573-590673 GCF_001604975.1 Cebus imitator | reverse complement strand
AAAAAAAAAAAAAAAACTGAACCCCAAACAAGTGGAAATAAAGAAATAATAAACACTAGGGAACAGAACTGTAAAACAGAATAGAAAAGCAGTAGAGAAAAATCAATGCAAGTAAACATGCTTTGTTGAAAACCTCAACAAAATGGACAGAATATTAAAAAATATTTTAGCTAGACTAACCATAAAAAAGACTCAAATAAATAAAATTGGAAATGAGAGAACATTAATATAACCTTGCAGAAATAAAAAGAATTTCAAGAAGGGCTTGACAAATTGTATGCTAATAATTAATTTGATAAAATAGACAAATTCCAGGAAAACACAAATATATAATAATAATAATCCAGAGAGAAAAGCCCAGGACCAGACAACCCCACTAGGGAATTCTACACAACATTTTAAAAAATCAATGCACAATTTTTTTAAAAAAATTATTTAAAAATGAAAGAGGAATGACCACTACTCAGTTCATTCTATGAAGCTAATAGTACTCTGATACCAAAACCAAACAAATCTATTGCAACATAAAAGGCTGCAAATGAATATTCCTTTTGTATATAGACATAAAAATCTTAAACAAAATGCTAGCAAATACAATTTAGCAAGTTAGAAAAACTTGTGGAATTTATCTAAGAAATCCAAAGTAGCTTTAATATCCAAACATCAATTAATTTTATACATCATATCAATGGAATAAAAGTTGAAAGTCGCATAATCATCCCAATAAACACAGAAAAAGCATTCACAAAAACCAACATCCTTTTATAATAAAATCCCTCAACAACTTAGGAATAGATGTCAACTTCCACAACTGGATAAAGAATGTATATTCCCCCCACAGCACAAAAAACCCATAGCTCATGTAATACTTAATGCTAAATGACTAGATGCTTTCTCCGTAAGATGAGAAACAAGATGTACAATTTCATTGTTTATATTCAATACTGCAGTAGAGATTCTAGCCAGGGTAACTAGATAAGAAAACAATGGGCACTCAAATTAGAAAGAAAGAAAATTATTTCTACTTGCAGATGATATTATACATAAAAATCGTAAAGATTGCACTAAAAAGTGATTATAAAGAGTTAAAAAGGTTGTGAGATATAAGATTAATTAATAAAAATCAATTATATTTCTATGCACCAGTGATGAGGAATCTGAAAATAAAACTAAGAAAATAATTTCATTGACAACAGCATAAAAGTACTTATAACTTAATTTAAAACAAGTGCAAAACTTATTTTTATTACTTATATTTCAGGAAGTAATGATACCAATGATACCAATGATACTACAGTCTACTACAGAATATGAACTCTTTCTATGAGTCCATCATTATAATCATATCAGACTGGAAAAAGACGAATAAAAGAAAACTACAGAGATATATCTCTCATAAACATTCATGTAAAAATCCACAACAAAATAGTGGTGAATTTAATCTAACAATGAATAAATAAATGGTATTATACACCATGACCAAGCAGGATTTATTTCGGGTATGCAAGGCTAGTTAAGCTTTTAAAAATCGATTAATATAATCCTTCATATCAATAAGCTAAAAAAGAAAAATCATATAATTGCATCCATAAATTCAAGAGAAAAAGTATTTCAAAAAATCTAATACCCATTTATAATAAAAATCCCTCAGCAACGTAAAAACAGAGGGGATCTTCTTCAACTTGATGAAGAACGTCAGCAAAAAGCCCATAGATAACATCATACTTAACGAAATAAAAGGCTTTTCCTGTAAGGACTGGAAATAAACCAAGAATCTCTTTTTTCACTACTCCTATTCAAAGTGTACTACAATCTTTGATAGGGCAAGAATACAAGAAAATAAAATGAAAGTTATGCAGATTGGAAAGAAAGAAACACAACCATGTTTATTCTTAGAAAACATAATTGTATATATAAAAAGTCAACACCAAAAAATTTTGGAACTTATTTGTATAGCAAGGTCACAAGATACAAGATTAATATGCATATTCAATTTTTTTCTATGTCACTGCTGAAAGATTAAAATTTGACATTTTAAAAATATTACTGGCTGGGTGCAGTGGCTCATGCCTATAATCTCAGCACTTTGGAAGGCTGACGTGGGTGTATCACGAGGCCAGGAGTTCGAGACTAGCCTGGCCAACATGGTGAAACCCTGTCTTTACCAGAAATGCAAAAATTAGCTGGTCATGGTGGCATGCATTTATAGTCCCAGCTACTTAGGAATTGCTTGAAGCTGAGGAGCAGAGGTTGCAGTGAGCCGAGATCGCACCACTGCACTCCAGGCTGAATGAGAGTGAGACTCCATCTAAAACAAAAATATTACTCATAATAACATTATAATAATAAAATAGATGTAAATATAACAATATGTGAATTTGATCTATTGGTAGCAAATTGCAAAACTCTGATGACAGAACTCAAAGACCTGAAGAAACTGAGATATCTTTTTTTTTTCTGTATTTTTAATAGAGATGGAATTTCACCATGTTGTCCAGGCCAAACTCCTGACCTTAGGTGATCCACTCACCTCGGCCTCCCCAAGTGCTGGGATTACAGGTGTGACCCACTGCGCCCAGACGAAATGAAGATATCGTTTATATTCATGGATCAGAATATTCAGTATTATTTCAGTTTTAATCTTCCCAACTTCATCTATAGAGTCAATGAAATCTCAACAAAAGTTCCAGCTAGCTATGTCATAGATACTGATGAAATAACTCTGTTCAAATTGTAATAAAACTCAAAGAACCTAGAGTAGCCAACACATGGCTGAAGGAGAACCAGGTTACAGGACTCATATTAACCAAATTTAAGACTTCCTGTAAAGCTACAGTATTCAGCCAGCATGGTATTGTTGAAAGTATTAGACACATAGATCAATGGAAAGAAACAGAGAACACAGAATTAGATCCACACAAATATAGTCAATTGATCTTTGACAAATGACCAAAAGCAATTCAATAGATAAACTTTTCAATAAATAGAACTAGAACAATTGGACATCTAATTAAAAAAAAATGAACCTAGACACAGACCTTACAAGTTACAACTTTCACAAAAAATAACTAAAAATGAATAATATAATTAAATGCAAAATGTAAAACTAAAAATATTTAGAAAAAAAACAAAAGAGAAAATCTATGTAGCCAAGGGTTTAGTGTTGAGATTTTGATGCAACACCAAAATTACAATTCATTAAAAAGAAAACAGTTAATTAGGCACTTAATACTAAAAATTTCTTCTCAAAGTCACCGTTAAGAGAAGGAAATGTCAAGCCACAGACTAGAAAATATTTGTAAAATACATGCCTAATTATAGACTTATTCCAAAATATACAAATTCTTAGAAGTTAAGTGTAAGAAAGCAAGCAACTCTAAAAATGGTCAAATATTTCAAAATACATCTCAACAAAGAAGATAGGCAGATGCAAATTGTCTGAAAACATGTTCAATATTTTTGTTGTATCAAAAATTAAAATTACAATAACAATAAAGCACCACTCCATACCTATTTGGCTAGAATCCAAAAGCCAACAAGATTAAACACTGGTAAGGAATCCAAGCAATAAGAATGTTAATTTATTGTTCATGGGAATGCAAAATGACACAGCCATTGTGGAATGCAGTTTGCTAGTTTACAAAGCTAAACATTGCCTTACCATTTAGTCCAGCAATCAGGTTCCTAGATATTTACCTGCCTAATGAGTAAAGTTATGTCCACACAAAAACCTTAACATGAATATTTATAGCACCAGTATTTATAATCACCAAAACCTGGAAGCAACTTCAGTAGGTGTATGGATAAACAACCCAGGGCACGTCCGTGGAATGGAATATTTTCGGTCATAGCATTAACAATCAACTCACAAAAATATGTGAATGATTCTTAAATGTATATTAAATGTATACTGTGAAGCAAAAGTGGCCAATCAGTGAAAGTGTGTGTGTGTGTGTGTGTGTGTGTGTGTGTGTGTGATTCTTATGATTCCAATTATATGATATTCTGGGAAAGGTAAATTATACAGATATAGAGGGTAAAATGATCAGTGGATGCTAAAGGATTGGGCATAGGGAGGAAGGGTTGAATAGGTGAAGCACAGGAGAATTTTAGGACAGTGAATCTATTCTGTATGCTACTATAAAGGTGGATAAGTGGCAAATTGCATTTGTCAAAACCAATAGAATGTTATAGCAGAAACAGTACACTTGAATCTGAAAAAATTCATTGAGGAGGTCAGAGGATTCCAGAAGGGAATGTAGAATATGACAAAAGAATCTAACAAAATGTTACTAACATATAAAGCAAACTTAAGGGAGTCAGAGGGAAAGGTGCTGATACAAGTAATTTCTGAAATGAGTGGAGTTTAGAAGTCGAAAACTAAAAGAAATTGTATGGAAATACTATACTCTAGTTGGAAAAGTTGTTTATTATGGAGATAAAGGATAATAGTTTTCATACCACATGTGTGCTGAAATCGAACAATTAAATGACTAAATGGTGGATGGCAGAAGCTGGGTTTCTCACTGTTGAAGTGGGAGATTACAAATAAGCAAGATGATAAAGCCAGAATGATACATGTGTGATGGATTATAGTTGGAGACATCAGTAATAACCTTATTCTTAGCTTAACATATCCACAATATATGCATCAGTATGAATCTTTACATATTCCTATACGCAACCCATTGTGTATATATGGATCTATATAATCTGTATATAAATGTCTACAAATATAAAACCCACACATGTGTTCGTATATGTGCACACATTTCTTTGCTTGGTTGGCTGAAAGGACCTAGAAATAAAAAGACGTGCAATATTAAAGAGTATATATAGTGTCAAGATCTTGGTTTCTAATACCATTACCAGTGAAGGGAACCACTTTCCTTAGAAAAATGGCTGATACTAGGGCTAAGGCAGTGTCTTAGTCCGTTTCGTGATTATATCTGTCTTGGTCACATGTGTGATAGAACATCTGAGACTGGGTAATTTACAAAAAGAGAAATTTATTCTCAGGGTTTTAGAGGCTGGGATGCTCAAGATCAAGGCACCAGCATCTAGTATGGGCCTTGTACCTGTTTCCTGACCGGGGAAAAGAATGGAAAAGAGAGAAAGAGAGAGCGTCCACCCCCACCCTTTTAAAAATAGCATAATTAATTCATTTGTGAGGGAGGAGCCCTTATAACTTATGCACCTCTCATTGGGCCCCACCTCCCAATACTGTTGCAGTAGGCATTAAGTTTCCAATGCAAGAATTTTGGAAAGGACAAATATATTTAAACCACAGCAGGCAGGAAATAAGCAAGATGAGCCTTTAGAATCTTAAAGGCCCCCAAAGTAAAGAGAACACCAACACAGAAAACATGTCAAAGGGACAGAGAAACTAACTGAAAGAGTACTCAGCCAATCTGAAATAATTTGAGCACAAAATATGGTTTAATTATAACCTGAAGTATAAAATAAACATCTATGAGTTCATGCTGACATAAATTAATGTCAGATAAAACAGGAAAGAAGAGAAAATTTTTAAGTGAAGAAAAATTTCAGGTAACTTCCATAGATACTTTATCTTCAAGGAGGAAGAGCATAACTCCCCACTCCTTAACTGTGGACTGAACACAATGACTTCCTTCTAAAAGTACAGTTTGGAAAGTGAAGATAAGAGTAACCTGACATTGAAGAAATATAATTAACACTGCCTCAGCCAAGTAATCAAGGTCAAAATCAACACTTATAAGTGATATAGATAGTATGAACTCTTGATATGATGTCACGAAAATAGTGCTTTACCTTTCTGTTCTCCCTCCTAAAAACCTGTAGGCCCAATCTAATCAGACAAATCTTAATCAGGCAAGATTCTATAAATGATCAAATCTTATTATAATTCCTAAAAACTGTCAAGGTCATCAAAAGCAAGAAAAGTCTGAGAAACTGTCACAGCCTATGGAGCATAAAAAGCCGAGACTACTAAATGTGATGTAGTGTTATCTTTTATAGGACCTTGGAACAGAAATGGGACATGGGGTAAAATATGAGAAATTCTGGATATAGCATGGACTTCAGTTAATAATAATCCTTATACATGTGCCAATATAGGTTCATTAGCTATAATAAATACACCATACTAATGTAAGATGTTAATAAAAGGGGAAGCTAGTTGCAAGGTATATGAAAGCTATCCATACTATCTTTGCAATTTTTGTACTATCTTCATAAGAAGTATTTTAAAATAAAGAGAGAGAAGAGAGGAAGGAAGAAAGGACAAAATAAAAGAAAGAATGCAGTGGAAGGAAGGGAAGGAAGGAAAGAAAGAAGAAAAAAAGTTGGAAGGAAGGAAGGGGGAAGAGCAATCTTATCATGGCAAAAGACTTACATCTTAGACTGTGAAAATTCAGTCTAAAGGGATTTTAATGTTTTTAGCAGACACAATAGTGAGTGGTTTGTGGAATAAACCTTATTCCTCCTTTTAATTATTTATGGAATGTTTCCTTTTCCAGTCTCTTAGAACCTCTTTGTCTTTACATGAATGAAAGATCAATGACAGTTATCTAATTTAGACATTCTCTTGAGACCCTGGTGTGTACTTGAGATCTGTCAAAAGGTTTGAACTCATGCAAAGCAAATATGTGTACTCTTACAATCTTTTTACCCATCATGGGTGTGTTTACTTTGCTTTCAGTGATATTCCCTCTACTCTTTACAGTCCAAAGGTTATTCTTCTTGACAGAGAAGAAAAAAGCAAAATAAGAGTCAAGGAGTTTTATTGCACCAGTATAGCGCAATAATGTTTTGTTAGTTTGTGTGATTTCTTAAATGTACCTAAAAGGTACATGTATATGCGTGTACATGTATGTCTACGTATGAAAACATTTTTTTTCCTGAAACATTAAATTACCTCAGTGTCTTAATCTATTTGTGCTGCTGTTAATATAAAGGAATATTTGAGACTTGGTAATTTATAAATAAAAAAGGTTTATTTGGCCGGGCGCGGTGGCTCAAGCCTGTAATCCCAGCACTTTGGGAGGCCGAGGCGGGTGGATCACGAGGTCAAGAGATCGAGACCATCCTGGTCAACATGGTGAAATCCCATCTCTACT
>NW_016107482.1:547419-583513 GCF_001604975.1 Cebus imitator | reverse complement strand
CCCGGGAGGCAGAGGTTGTGGTGAGCCGAGATCGCGCCATTGCACTCCAGCCTGGGTAACAAGAGCGAAACTCCGTCTCAAAAAAAAAAAAAAAAAGGTTTATTTTGCTCATGATTGTGCTGGCTGGAAGATCAAGAATCTGATGAAATCCTTAGGCTGTTTTTACTCATGGTGAAAGTCGAAGGGGAGTCCACGTGTTCAGAGATCATGTAGTGACAGGGGAAGTGAGAGAAGAAGCACCAGGCTTTTTCTTAAACAACCAGGCTCTCCTAGGAATGAATAAAGAGATCACTCACTTGCTCCTCTTCACAGGGAAGCATTAATCTTTTCGTGAGGGCTCTACCTTCATGATCCAAGCACTTCCGATCATGCTTTACCTCCAACATTGTCCATCAAATTCCAACACGAGGTTTGGATGGGACAAATATTCAAGCCATAGCACTTGGACATAAATGATTAGGCATTTCTTAAATGTACATGTTGCCCATCTATATTTAGCATTGCACATCAAATATCTGGGTGTGACCTTTTAAGATTTTGATCTTAAAGAAAACTTACTACTTCTTTATCACTATCATCATCATCATCATCATCATCATTTCTCATTATGAGAAATGAGGTAATTTCCAGAATGGAGTCATATTACATATCACCTAGTGAGTTATTTCTAAAGTCAGATCATAGACTCAAAATCAGGTACATTTCACCAATAATGCCGATTACATATGGTTTTTTGTTCACTATTTCTTGAAGCATCTAACAAACCAGGTTTCCCCTTCAACATTACAAAGAATTGATGCTATTGTGAATAAAGCCATTGGCTTGTGGGAATAAACCAATTTTATTTAAACAAAAAATCCTTAGTAACTCTTGTACCACATGAAGTTGAAGGATTTAAATTAAATACCATGACATTCTTTTCCCCAATTTTCAGAAAATAAAACTGAAACTTTGCGAGCTTATGAAACCTCAACCAATTAAATAAGGTTATACAACCATAAGTGTGTGTGTATATATGTCATTAAATGTTACAAATTTATATGAATGCCTATATTTTATATATATATATATATATATATGTATGTATAAAACACATATACACACACATATATATGGCTAAATAAGGTTATTTATATACTAGGAAACTTTAAAAAGTTCATGAAAATGTGTATAATGAAAAAAATTGAACATAATTTTGTTTTCAAAAGAAACAAAAATTCAGGCCAACTTGTAATAACATATCTGAGCAGAATCTAATTTTTGGTACTAAGAAAGATAAGATATAAGAATGAAAAGAGCCCCTATCAGAGCAATAAAAATCCTGCTAAAATTGAAGCAAGAGCAGATATCAAATTTATGATGAAGCTTGAGTGGAAAAATGGTGAAATCACCAATGTTTTATGAAAAGTTTATAGGAACAATGACACATTTTAAAAATGAGTAATTCATTTTAAGAAGGTACAAGAAAATGTGGAAGATAAAAGCCACAGCAATACATCATCCACATCAGTATGCAAAAAAAAAATTAATTTTGCTCATGTCTGTAATGGTCAAGGTTCTCTAGAGGGACAGAACATATATATATACATACATATATAGATATACACATATATATGTCAATACTCCTCAATAAACTACTATATATATATACACACACATACATATATATACACATATATATGTATATTTATATGTGTGTATATATATATAAATACATATATATGTATGTGTATATATATATATGTATTATATATATATATATATATACATATATATATATATAGTAGTTTACTGAGGAGTATTGACTCACACAATCACAAGATGAGGTCCCACAAGAAGCTGTCTGCAAGCTGAGGAGCAAGGAAGCCAGTCTGAGCCCCAAAACCTCAAAAGTAGGGAAGGTGACAGTACACCCTTCAGCCTGTGGTCAAAGGTCTGAGAGTCCCAAAGCTGAAGAACTTGGAGTCCAATGTTTGAGGACAGGAAGCATCCATCATGCGAGAAAGATGTAGGCTAGAAGACGAAGCCAGTCTAGTCTTTCCACGTTCTTCTGTCTGCTTTTATTCTGGCTATACTGGCAGCTGATTAGATTGTGCCCACCCAGACTGAGGGTCTGTCTGCCTTTCCCAGTCCATTGACTCAAATGTTAATTTCCTTTGGCAGCAACCTCATAGACACACTCTGGAACAATACTTTGCATCCTTCAATCAAGTTGACACTTAATATTAACCATCACAATGTCCTGAGGAGGGCTGAAAATGAACAGCATAAACAGACAACACTATACATATCTTAACTGGTTCCAGATTGCACAATTCTGACTATGAAATTATCGTTGAACAAATTTTTCACTCGATGGGTGCCAAAACTATTGCACCAGATCAGGTGCAGACCAGAACAGAGCTTTCAATGAAAATTTTAAACAAGTAAGATCAAGATCCAGAAGAATTTCTTCAAAAACTTTTAATAGATGAAACTTGGCTTTGCCCGTGTGATCCCAAGACAAAGCACAATCCGAGCAATGTCTACCAAGTGGTGGACGTGGATTTGTCAAGAGGGAAGAACTTGGCAACAATTCTCTAAGATGCTCGAAGTATTTTGCTCGTTGACTTTCTGGAGGGCCAAAAAATGGCAATATCTGCTTATTATGCATGTTGTAAAAAAGTTAGCCAAAGCTTTAGCAGGAAAACTCCCAAGAAAGTCCTTTACCAGACAGTCCTTCACTGCAAAAGCATGCCTGCTCCTTCCTCTCATCAAGCAAGGGCAAATCTTTGAGAGTCTTAATAGAAAATCATGAGGCATCCATCATACTTTCCTGATTGTGCTGTTTCTGACTTATTTTTGTTTCCTTAAAAAGCTATAAGGGCACCCATTTTTTTTTTCAGTTATTTTAATGTAAAAGTGACTGCACTGACAAGGTTGAATTCCCAGGACTCTCAGTTCTCAGGGGTGAACTAAATGGCCGAGATGATAGCTTATAAAAGTGTCTTGAACTTGATAGGTCTTATGTTGAGAAATAAACTTTGTAATATTTGTATTTTATTTTTCACAACCTTTTTGAAAGTCCTTTATATTAATATATGTAAACTTATATACACACACACACGCTGTAAGTTGTCAAAGTTCCAGTTTCTATATTTGTGTGTACATGTATGTGTGTAAATATAAATTCAGGCTGTCTGACTCTGCTCTGCCACTGTGAAGTAACAAACAGTAATTTTTTAAAAAATGATACAGCGAGTGAGAAACAGACTATCATGGAGCCAGAAGTGGTCCTTAGTGCAGGGTGGGGACAGGGAAAATATCTGGATTCTGGTCTCCTGAAGAGGCTATACCTGTTCTGAGGAATTCTGACTTGGTAGCTCTCTTGACTCATACCCGGGATCTGTGCCCTTTGAATATGCCAGGATTCTTCTGAAGGACTTCTCTGTGTATAAACCCCCTGAAAGGAGACAGATCCCTGCTTCCCCGCCTTTGAAGTCATCATTCCTGTTCAATGCACCACTAGGATTCGTGAGGTCTTTGAATCTGTAGTTTCCTTGTCTGTAGAATGAGAGATGAGGGAAATTCCTTAGAGAGGTATTTAAAGGAATAGTGCTATGTGTGTAAGCTGCCTTGTGTGGTACCTGGCTCCTACGAAGCATTAAAGGAGGGAAAAAGAGGATCTTTAAAGATTTTGAGAGAAAGAGGATACTGGAAATTGGGGCGAGCAGGAGGGCTTCCCAGAGGAGCAAAATTGGAGGTAAAACCTAAGAAAAATGGCCCATGTTTGAGTGCTTTAGGGGCATAATTGAAGAGAAGGCAGTGGTTTGGGCTGTGGGAGCAGAAAAAGTGTTGGGGTCTTAACAACCAAGGATGACCCCGACTTCCTGCTCACAAGTGTGTCTTGCTAGCATCTCTCCATCACTCCCACATGCTGACAGCTGAGAAAGGAATGCAGGAAAGAATGTTGACCTGCTAAGTATCCCCTGGTGAGGAGACAAGAGACAGGTGCTATGAAACCGTGTTTCAGGGGGCAGGGCCCACAGGACAATAATTTGGGGAAGCTATTTTAAGAAGGGCACACATCTCTAAATGTGAAGAAGGGGAAAGCAGAGAGGAAGAGATCAGTTAGAAAGGAGGTGATTTAGAGACGGAGGATGCTGAGAGAAAACCACACTTGCAAAAGGGGCAAAGAATGGGGATGGAGGGACCCAGAGGCATCTTCACAACCAGAAAGCAAAAATCGTGGGCACTCTGTATTAAGGGACTGTGGTCCCTTAAAAGATTTCTGAATCTGACAACCAGGGACCACCATCCTCATTACCTGAGTCTAGATACAACAAAACTCAGGCAAAAGGCCTTGTATTTATAATCAGATATGCCAGGAGCCTCCAGGGATAGCCACAGCAGTCTGCCAGCTGAGAGTCTCAAGCCATGTGACTGAGACAGCAGTTCAGGAGTCTCCTCTAGGGAACAGCAGGGCTTTTATTAACTCAATATCAGCCTGGAAAAAATGTCCTTTAGCTGTAGTTATGGAGGTGTCAACAGCTTAACAAGCAACTACAATAGACACAAAGTTGTAAGTCCACCACTCCTGTTTGAAAACCTGCTACACATTAGCTAAATGAGCTAACCTTTACTACCTTCCCAAGTCCCAATTTTCTTATTTTTAAAATGGAGATAATAACACCTACATCTCAGGGTTGTTAAAAGGATTCAATAAGATGTGTGTAACATGAGCAGAATGTCATCTAACTACTGAATGCTCAATGAATGATAACCCATTAGTAGTTTTAGCACAATGATTACTCATTATATCATTAAAATTAAAACTAGCGCTGCTTTTTGGAGGCCCACATTCGTCTTTGTCTTCTATGTATTTGTGAAGCATTTCTTAAAATACTCATCTGTTTTTTTTCTCTGGAACAAGAGTATGAAACAGAATTCATAGCTGCCATTTTATAGCAGACTCAATTCTATTATACTAGGGGTCTCCAGGTCTTTCTCTCTCCCTTCTCTCCTTCTCTCCTTTCAATGGTGAGAAAACTGGGAGTAAGGCAGACAGTCAGGGCACTGAAGCAAGAAAAGCTAGATTTAGACCAGAAAACAAAACACCTCCCAAACAAGCCATTCAACATCAAAAACTCTTCTTAGCATTCTGATAGAGAAAAGTTTTTTAAGAATTTACTCCTTTGCTCTTGTCGCCAGATCTGAATTTTCCATCACAGTTCCATTGCCATTTTATTATAAAGGTCTGACACCAAGATATGGGATCATTTATGAGGCCATTTTATGGCTAAAAAATGACTAAAAAAAATTAATCGCTCATTTTGATTTAGTCTTCTCTCCTGCCCAGTAATGACTTTGGATGCCATCCTATTGACCTTCTCTGCTTTTGTTCCCGTCAAAATTGGTACAGTATGCAAGGTCATAAATTTGCTTTCGCTGGCTTTCAGTTCATTGCCGGACTGAACGATCCCCCTGCAAACTGGGTGATAATGAAGTTATGGGTGAGGCGGCCTCCTTTAATCAGCAATCATTACAGTGGGGATCAGCTTTAAAGTAAATGACAAATCGGCAACCTCTGAGCCAGTGGTGTTTGGTAAGTTATTGATCAAGACGCAGCCTTAAAAACTTAAAACTTTACCTGGAGCTCCATAGGCAATGAGAACCAACTGCTAAGTAACAGATTCAATCCATTTACTTAATAAGGTTAATTTCCAGCAGGATCCAAGTGAATACCAGTAATTTGGCTCCTCATGGAAGTGGCTCCTACCCAGTTCCAAAAGTATATTATACGCAAAAAGGACCATACAGAGTATACACATTCATTTTACAGATAATAATCCTGAACATCTACTTACCCTTCATCAACTTAAGAAATAGAGTATTCTTGTATCTGAAAGCATCCACACCCCTCATTCTTGGATGTAACCACAAATCTGATTTTTGTGATAATACTGTCTTTTCATTATATTTTATCACTTGTAGATATATTCATGAATAATGTATTGCTTTATATTTGGGTTTTAAAATTTAATTACAAATGTGATTTGAGTTCATAAGTGAGATCAATATTATCTTTTGTGATGTTCTACTTTTATTTGAAATCTATTTTTTGAGACTCACTAACATTATGCAAATGTCTGATTCATTCACATTTACTGTTCTGTAATAGTCCATTATTTGAATAAACCACAATTCATGTATCCTTTCTACTGCTGATAGACCTTTTCAGGTATTGTGTTTGTTCATTTTATTATATTTAAAAGCTACCATAAGCTTGTTCCTGCACATCTGTCAGATTGCACAGGCAAGAGTGTGAACGAATATATCCAAGAGCAGAGTTTCTGATTCTAAGGAGACACTGAGCTTTACTGCATAGTGCTGGTTTATACCAAGCTGGTGTATAACCATTTTCACACTTATCAACAAGAGATTCCGCTGCTCCCTGATATCCAAAATGCTTAGCATTTAATGGCTTTAAAAAAATTGGATGAATGTGGTAGATGTAAAGTTGTATCTACTTTTGGCTTTAGTTGGTTTTCATTGGAATTTCAAAAAACTGAAGAGATTGGGCATCTTTTTATTGATTTATGGGCCATTTGTATTTTTTCACCTACACAATATTTATTTACGTTTCATCCATTTTTGTACTAGGTTGTTTGTCTAGTTGATTTCTCATTGATTTCTAGAAATGTTTAAATATATTTTGGATAATAAAACTTCGTCAATTGTACTGTGTCAGTTATATATATTGCAAATACTCTTTGTGCCTTTGCACTTTTCATGGTACCTTTTTAATAAACAGGGATTTTTTTCTTCTTATTAAAGGGCAATGTGATTTCGAGTTTAGTAACGAGGCCAAGACTTGAATATCAGTCCTAAAGGATTGTTTGCCTTGTTAGTGGTGGTAAAAAACACATAACATCAAATTTATCATCTTAACCATTAAGGATCTAATTCAGGAGTATTACCTGTATTCACATTGTTGTGCAGCTGATCTCTAGAAATGTTTCCTCATGTAACATTGAGTCTCTGTATGGCCTGAGCCCTAATCCCCTATACCTTCTCCCACCCAGCCTTTGGAAACTTCTTTTCTATTTGCTGTCTCTCTATGATTTTTGACCACTTAAGATACTTCATATGTGTAGAATCAGACAGTGTCAATCCTTTTGTGACTGGCTGCTTTTGCTTGGCCTAGTATCCTCAAGTCTTATGCATGTTCTAGCATGTGACAAAATTTCCTTCCTTTTAAGGCTGCAGAAGACTCTTTTGTATGTATATATCACATTTTCTTCATCCCTTCATCTCTCCATGAACATTTAGGTTGCTTCCATTTCTTGTCTGTTGTGACTCATGTTTTGATGAACATAGGTGTGCAAATATCTCTTCCAGATCCTGCTTTAGATTATTTTGGAGATATATATATATATATATATATACACCCAGAAGTGGCATTTCTGGATGATATCGTTATTTTGGTTTTAATCTTTTGAGGAACCTTGGTGCTGTTTTCCATAACAGCGACACCATGTATATTCTCACCAACAGTGTACAAGGTATTTTCTTATAGTTCTGGAGAATAGATGTCAAATTTCAAGCTGTCATCAGAGCCATGATTCCTCTATAACTTTGAGGAGAATCCTTCCTAGCCTATTCTTAGCATGTGGTACTGGCTCTAGAAACTTTACATTTCTTTCTTGGCTTGCACTTTCATTATTCCAAGACTGGCACTACATCGGTCATCATATGATGTTTTCCTTCTGCATATGTTTCTGTGTCTCATCTCCTTTTCCTGTAAGGACACCAGCAATACTGGAAGAAAGCCCACCCTAAAGGCTACATCTTGACTGGTCTATAGCTGAAAAGACCCTGTTGCCAAACAAAGTCACATTCAAACATAACAGGGAATAGGACTTCAACATGTCATTCTGAAGAACACAATTCAACCCATACCAGGAGCACTGTTTATACTTACATTGTTTGTAGTATCAAGAAATGCAAATGACTTCTGCATATTAATTTCAAATGCAGTAAACTTGCTCAATTCCCTTATAAATTCTAGTGATTAATAGATTCAACATAAGACACGTTCCCTCTTTTAGCTTTGCTGTTCCTTGACTTACTGTATTGTTTAAGAATTATATTTTAAAAAGAAAAATAATAATGAGGGCCTTTATCTTCTCCTTGATCATTAGGAAAATGGTTCCAACACTTTGCCATTAAGTACACTCCTTGCTGTAAGTTTTTCCTTTGTTTAGATATTAATCTGAGTAATTATTATTTATCTAATTAATTAGTATTATTTATCTAACTATTAAGAAGTGTTTTTAAAATTCCTAGTTCATTAAAAGAATCATTTTTGGAAATTCATAAACAGGTTTTATATTTTATAAAGCACTTTTTAAAATATGTTGAAATAAACAGAGTTTTCTCCTTTAATCAGTTCATATAGTAAATTATAATCATTTTTTAAATTATAATGAAATGTGAAAAGTTCCCTTATCCCTCTCACAGTGCGTGCAGTGGGGGTGTGGCTTATTTCCTCAGTGCTCTGCTGCTCAAACCTCTAGGGGAGCATACAGAAGGGCAGGCTGCGGGGCTCCACCCCGCAGCAGTGTCTAGGAGTGATTGTTGGCAGGGAAGCCCCAGAGGGTGTGTGTTACACTGTTTTCTGTTAGTTTAGCCTTAGTCAGCTTAAATAAACCCCCTGTCTTATGGGAAGGACAGAGGGCTTTCTGTGTCCCGGGGGTCTGACCTTGGTGTACTGGATGGGGAGCTCTCAGCAGATGGGGAGCCAGAAGGGAGATGTGTTTTGTTTTGTTTTGTTTTGTTTTTTTCCTGTAGTCAGACTACTCCCTGGCCTGGGCTCTCCTCTGACTGCCCCAGCCAAACTCAGCCTCTCCTTCTGCTGGTCGGTGGCCTGCCATCATGCCAGGGCCTGCTTCAGTGCTCCTCCAGACATCCAGCCACCCGGGTGTTCCTCCACTGATGTGCTCCTGTCTGCCTCCAGATCTCTGTGGGTCTTCTTCGGGAGATCTGCTCCTCCGGAGGTCCAGCAGTTTGTGTGCCTACCTGCTAGGGTCTGGGGGCGGTTTATAGGCACAGGATGAGGGTGTGGCAGGCCAGGGTGATCTTGGGAAAAGCAACCTTTGGGCAGGAAATGTCTGTCCTCACCCAGGTCCATGGGGGTGGAGCCCTAGACAAGGACCACGCCCTCCTCTACCCAGCGCCTCCCTTCCCCACTTCGTTATCAGTTAAAGGGACCAAGCTCTTTCCTTCCCAGCATTTCCGTGTCAATAATTCCCGCTTCTCTGATTAAATGCAGCTTGGCTTACTTGTCTCCTAATATTCTGTGAGGTTTTTTGTTTGGGGTTTTCTTGGTTGCTCTTTTCGGGTTTTGTTTGTTTTTCTTTTTTTTCAAGTTTACTCTTAAGTTAATTGGCTTTACTTTTTTTACTAAGGATTTGGGGGCCAGCATAGTATAAGCTCTATTTTAAAATGAATTTAAATTTTCTTTTCTTTGTCTCTGGTACTCCGAGATTGATGTATTTTTTTTTTTTTTTTTTTTTTTTTTTTTTTTTTTTTTTTTTTTTTTTTTTTTTTTTTTTTTTTTTTCTTAGGTGTTTTACAGAGTATCAGTAAATTCTTTTGGGCCTAGAATTGCCTTGTGTATGTGTGGAGAAAGGTTTCAACTTACGGATTCATCATTTAAATAGTTTTAAAAATAAATTTTCTATGACTTTTGTGTTACTTCTGACACAAAATTTGTTTTGTTAGCAGTTTATTGCATAAAATTTTTCAGATTTGCTAGGTTACCCTACGACACTCTTTGTAGCATCTAATCTGTATGATGTCTCCTTTTTCGTTCTTGGTATTGGCTATTAGTGCCTTAAGTCTCTTCCTCGTTTAGTCATGCCATAGATTTACGCATTTCATTTGTCCTTTCAAGTGATCACATTTAGATTTTGTTAATCCTCTCCTTTTAATTTTTCTCCTATGAAATTCACTGTCATCTTTAATATTTATTTATTTTATTTTTGTTAGGTTCTATTTTAGTTTTCAACCTTTTTCTTCTTTTCAATGAAATTTACTGCAGAGCTGAAGTTATTGCCGTCTAAGCAGAGCTTCTTATTTTTCACAAGTTTGGTTACAGCATTTTTATTTTCATCTAGTACAAGAGAGTTTCTAATTTACCTTTGATGCATGAGCTTTTTGGAAGTTTACTTTTTAATTTCCAAATACATACCTATGTCATCTTTATTCCTATTGTCTTTTATTTATTTTTAACTCAATTACATTGTAGTCAGAAAATGTGGTTCTTATAATGCAAATCTTCAAAATGTATTTTTCAAAAAGTACATGGAACTTTTTGAAAAATAATATGTTTATAAAAAATATATGTTCCAGTTATTGTGTAAAATATTTTATATATGCTTGTTAAAGGTTATTTTCCAACTCAAAGCTTCAAACTTCATTCTTCTTTTATTTCTTTTTTCTTTCTTCCTGTCTTTTTTTCTTTTAGTCACCCTAAGGACTAACTTACAGAAAATGTATTTGTTTAAAACTCATTACATAAATTTGTAAATTATTTTTTGTAGCTTAACATATAATTAATATGTTCTACATCCCAAGGCTTCCTTTTAGATATATCAAGGTCTGAACAGTTATATCTTCTGGCTAAATTGAATGTACATAATAGACTTACTTACTTTAATCATATTTTTAAAAAACACCTACCTTATCTAGCTACACCACTTTTCCTTTGATTGATATTTCCTGCTATGCTTTCCTATTCTTTAACTCTTTACGTCATTCTTTTGGTTTTGTCTTGAGAACAATACGTATCTTGTTTTGCTTTTATTTTTGTTCATCCTGGAATATAGTTGTATTTTAACTGAAAATTTGGTTTAATTTTTAATTATTATTATTGCTATATTTGTATCTATCTCTAAGATTAAGTGCTTTATTTCGACCTGGTTTTAAAGTTTTCTTTATTTGATTTTCACTTTTGGATTGTTACAACCTTCTTTTTCTTCATCCTTATTCTCGTTATTTCCTCTGCTTTTTTTGGAAGTTACGTATTCTTTATTTATTCTTTTAATGGATAGCCTAATTTTAAAAAAGAGATATAATAACAGTATAAAATTAATCAAAATTTTTATTTTCTTTTCAGTACAGTCTTAAAATATTTTAATTTTCATTACTCCTTTTACTTCAGATTACATTATTTTCCATATTTTTTTCTTCTTAATTTTTGTTTGTCACCATCCCTACCACATGCATGTACATTAGGAATTACTGTTTCTAATATATCAGTGAATGCTTAGATTATATTCTATATATGTTAATATATTTAACTATGTATAATGTAGTGATGCCTTATATAATATGTTAATGTGTATACCCATAATGCCTTTCAAATTCTATTTTAAATCTTTTGAGATTCTTTTATTTCTGCCAAATATATGTCTTTTTAATTTTTTTACAAAAATTTATTGATGATAAAGTATTTTTTTCTCCAAAATTATTGTTTTCATTTTTTTTTTCTAAAAAACCATGCAGTACATGGAATTCTGGGATATAAATTATTTAATTCTAGCACATTAGAGATGATATTTCCTTCTTCTCTAGCATTAATAGTTGTTTTTAAGAAGCCAGATCACTAAATAATGTTTTCTTGTGGTTGATACATCTTTTCTCTGTGGCTGCTTTTAAATATTTTCACTGTATTTGGTGCACTGCAGTCTTACTATGATGTGGCTAGGAGTAGATTATTTTAATTTTCTATTTTTCTGTTTGGAATTTATTGAGCTTCTAGAAGTTGAGTTCAGGGGAATGAATGAAATGAGATATAGGGCACAATAGAACATTATAAAAAGAAATAAATTCATTATACACAGAGTAACATAAATGAAAATTGAAAAAAAAGGTAAGAAAAAATCCCTAAAATATATAATGTAATAGCATTTAAATGTTTTAAGAATTTACCACCCAAAATAATATAAAATCATGAATAGTTACAAGCAAAGATGTACAAAACCATCACTTAAGAATAGTCACTTCTGATGTTGGTAGAAAGGGGAATAGGAGTGTGGAATAAAGACAAAGGGCTGACGCACACCAAATAAAGGAAACAAAAACAAATTAATAAAGGGGCTTTGTATTGACCAATCTGATAACATACACTTAGCTGAGAAGTATTACTTACTTAAACCTCTATATCTGAGGTCCAAAGTCTATGCACACATAAGTATGTATGTACATCCCTTCAGTTTGTACATTCCTTAACCAAAATCTTTAATTTCAATGTACTCAAGTTATTAATTTATGACTTACACTGTGTTTCTCAAATTCTCTAAAAAGTCCTTCCTAACTTTTCATTCAAAATTATATTCTCCTGTATTTTCTTGTATTAAACATACACACACGTGTGTGCATGCACACACACACACACCCTCACCCACTATACAAATGCAAATTTGTATATATTTTTCAAAATTAAGTCTCTAATCCACCTGGTGTACAACTTTGTATGTGGTATTAAGTAAGATCTTAATCTGGTTGTCCATTGCCACTAACCGTAGTGACTTCCTCGTCAAGACTCTCTTTTTTTTAAGGATCTAGTGTGCCTTTATATTTCTCCCCATAATGTCCTTCCAGGTATGGGCTCCAGTTGAAAACTGTTCTACAGCAGCTTAAAACTCACAGAAAGATGTTTCCTTCAGCCTGAATTATTTTTATGATAGCCATAATTGAAAGGCAAATAATACAGAAAATAATCATACACTAGCCTTGAGCAACTTCTCAGAGTACAAGATTTTGGCATAATCAAGTCTATGATATTTCACTAGTATCCAGATAAAAATTGCAATGAAAATAATAGGCATAATGTCATATAGACACAATGGCAAACCAGCAAGTTTTCCATCCCAAAAGAAATATCCGCCTCTGTTCCAATATCCACCTCTGTTCTATTAGCATTTTTATATTTTCAATGAATCTGTTCTCTCCCCATAAATCCAGATGATTCCTATTAGTTCCAGTATAGCTGCAATCAATATGCCCCATTCAGTACAGAAGTGGCCAGTGAGATGAACCACTAAATTCTACCCTGAACCACATAGGTGACTTCTCTCTCTTTCTCCTGTTTCTCTCTTTTTTTTTTCTCCTTCCTGTCCTCTTCCTTCCTCTGGCAGATGGACTCCAGGCATACTATCCCTTTGTCTATCAGAACTACTGTGCCTGTCTTCTCATATCTAACACACTCATCCATGGTCTCAGCTTTAAAATATACTTTGTCTGGTCTGTGGCAATTCTAATCACTCATTAAGCTCCCTGTGCTTGCCCCATGAGAGCATTCATCAACAGTAGATAACTATTCCGGGGGACATGGGGACCATTGCTTTATGGTTGCCTGGCAGCATTTCTCTTTCCACTTCTAATATTAGACCCCTCCTCTCTGATCCTAGGCATGGCCCGTATCCCTGGAAACAATAGAGACTAAAGCCTGGATCTCAGTGGTATCAATTAGAGCCTTTCCCTTGGACTGATGTATGAATGTCTCTTTCTGTGGGCATCTTTAAATGAGAAGATAAAAACCCAGCTTATCATTGGCCACATTCACTGGTCAAGAAAAAGGCCCCTCTCTGCAGAACATGGCTGACAAGAACCACGCAGAAACGAAAGAAGCAAAGAGGTTTCCAGAAGACTGTGAGTACTTGATTTCAATCTCTGAGCTTCTGCTTCAGGCAATTCTTCCTTTGATCTTTCCCAAGTTCTAGAAATAGAAATTTCCACTTTTGCTTGTGTTAATGAATGGCTCTTTATCATGCGTAATAGAGTTCTGGTGAATATACCTGATTATTCATCTGCGTGTCTGTCAGCGTGTGCTCAGCAGGATAGCAGCATCAGCATTGCCTGAGAATCTAATAGACATCCAGTTCCCAGGCCCAACTGCAGACCTACTCAGCTCAAGATGTCTGGGTAGGACCTGAGATTCTGCATATGAACATGTCTTTCAGGAGTTCTTATGCATGCTAATGTTTGAGAATAACTCAACTAGTTTATAAAATAAGAGAGACCCAATCACAACACTCAGCCTGTCCGACTAGTTTACAAATTCTGCAAGGATACTTTTCATCTCTTATTCAATCTTTTACTCACCACCTACAAAGTGCCTGGTCCACAAATTGGTATAGGAGTATATTGAACAAGAAACACAAAGGCAGAGAAAGCAGGGTTGGATGACAAATCTCTTGCATTCAGAACAGAATCAGGTTTAAGCAAGGCGTTTGGGAACATAGATCTGGGGATGACAGACCTAGAGATGAGACTTGGGGTTGGAGATGGGAAAATGACACAGAATAAGAGCAGAACTCTGGGCAAGTTAACAGGCGTTGAGACTCACGGGCATGGAATCCGGCCCATCCTCTTTCTCCTTGGAAGTGTGTTGTTAATAGATTTTTCCTCATTAAAAGGCAGACAAACAAGAGAAACCTCTCCCTACAGCAGCAATTTCTCCTTCATTGGCTCCCACCGCCTGCACTAGGACCGTCTTCACTTCACTTCACTACCCTAGTTGGACTCATCCCCATCCCCACAACATAAACACGGTGGCAAAAGCACCCCATATTAAATTCCTTTTGCCAGATAAATGGGGTCTCTAGTTAGTACATCGACCTGAAAGTTTGGATCAGACAGAGGCTGGCACATGAGGAATGGTGGGTGTCATTTCTCTGGAGGCTGCCATACCTGGTGTAGCAGGACCTGTCCTGGAGTCCCATCCAAACAAGGACAGGGACACATTACTTGCAGGCATCACGGAAGCCAAGTTAGAGCAGAAAGGAGCTTTTTGGTATAAAATATACCATATTATTATACCTACTTATTTATTTACTTTATATTTTCCCTCTTTGGAATGTTAGCATGATAACGGCCGAGGTGTTATTTATGTTATTTATTCTATATTCTTAAAATATTGTATGAACAGAGAAAATGTCCAAGAATATGGAGTGAATAAAGGAATAAAACAGACATGGCAGACATTGTAGGCAGAAAATGAGAGTCAATTATGCCATATTTGAACCAATAATGGCTTTTTTTTTCTTTTTTTGAGACAAACTCTCTCTCTGTCACACAGGCTTGAGTGCAGTGATCCAATCTCAGCTCACTGCAACCTCCATCTCCTGGGTTCAAGTGATTCTTCTGCCTCACCCTCCTCCAGTAGCTGGGATTACAGGCATGTGTCACCACACCCAGCTAATTTTTTTTTTAATTTTTAGTAGAGATGGGGTTTCACCACATTGGCCAGGCTGGTCTTGATCTACTGACCTCAAATGATCTTCCCTGCCTTGGCCTCCCAAAGTGCTGGGATTACAGGTGTGAGTCACCGTGCCTAGTCAATCACGACTTTTTTTAGGAGAAGTGTGCTGATTTGGACAAGCCATGGGGAGGGCTGAGCTAAAGAGCCAAACCAGCGAGTATACACATGCTCAGTGTTCTCTGTCAGTGAGCCCAGTATACTCGGCAAGCTGATAAATGATTGTGTTCTCCTTCCCTGATCTTGCCCACCAATTTCTACTTCTCATACTACTATGGTGCCCAGTCCCAGTACCTGTGGGCTCCTATCACCCTCATTGCATCTAACACCTGGCTTCACAGATCCTTCAATCCAGGCCATACAGACCCTCACACTCGGGTTTGCCTTCCTTTGGCACAGTCTCACACCCCTAACTCATCCACCTACCACCACTATTAAAAAATATGTGGCTTCCCACAATTCTCTGTCCTCAGAGCTCGGAGAGGTGCTTCATAGACAAGGACACTGTGGAGGCAAGAGGGCACAGTACAGTTTAAGATGCATTCCCAGCTCATGCAAAATTAGCATCTAATTGATAATTTATCTAAGTTCATTTGCTTCCAGAGTTATTTTGAAAAATCATACTTAAGAGAATAGTAATTTAACCCAAAATGAATGCCTCAGCAGTGGAATCTTAAACCATTCACAGGCTGTTGAGACATTTTTGGAGTGGAGCTGGGTGATGGGGTGAGACAGGTGGTGCCCTGATTTGCAATTCTTGGCCACACCCCAGAGAAGTGTGATTTCCCTTCTGCTGCAGTCATAGTTAGAGCTTTAGCATCAACCTAGTCCCAGCAGAACATGGATGTTTTCTCCCCGCCATGGAACACTGATCCACATAACGTTTATGTGAACATTAGCACTTACCTTTCTATTTGGGATCATTCAGGGATACGTAGAAAAAGAGACATGAAATAAACAGCACTCTAAGAATTATGCTGGAACCGAAGCATGACATTTTTCAATAGCTCTCCATCTTAATAGTTTCTATGAGGCACATCCCATCACATCCAGAGCTTGGCTTCATCATGCACCATTATTGATGTTACAGTCTGGTTAAATGTGCAACACTCTGTTTTCCTCTCCAGAAGTTCCCTTTCTTCCATGTCTTCTTCTAGACTTAGATTTTTCCATCTCTGATAGTTGCTTGATGGAATGAGAGTAAAATTTAGGGATAAAGAAATAGATATGAGGTCATGCATGAAGCCTGGGTCCACCAAGGTCACCTGAACAAGGTTTGCGCATGTTGCCTGCTGAGTTAATGTTCTTGTGACTGTTAGCTTTGGTGAGGTCTAGGATGTCAATATTACAAACTATTTGAACTCAGTCATGGAAAGATATGCCATCAATAGTCCCCTTATCTTACTCCAAACCGGTCCTTTTTCCTTTTTGTAAAAAATAAATGTCCAAAGAATGACCTACTAACATGGACTAATGAGCAAAATATTCTCCTTTCCCTTTTACATCGCCAAATATTAAATTGTCAGTTTTACAGTTCAACACTAAATGAGTGTCTGCTACATGCCAGGTTCAGCCCTAAGCCCTGGAGACATATAGGTAAATAAAATCCCTACAGTCCTTAAGGAGTTCACAATGAAATGGGGAAGACATGTGTCAATGAAATGTGCAAAAAAGAGTGGCAGGACAAGATGATGTAAATCCATTTCCCCCTGCTGTCTCCCACTAAATAGCCAGTGGAGGAAGTGACTCCCTTTTCCTGCCAAGCCTGAGACTTCCATCGCCCTCCAAAAGTACAAAGGTAGGCAGGTGGAAATGGTAAGAGAGATTCAACCACAGCAATCAGCCTGCCTAGAGAGCCTCTTATCTCCACAGGCCTAAGACTGCCTCCCCCTCTAGGGTAGGTAGGCCAGAACATTTCCCAGTTTACTTTGTGAGGACAGTATTATTCTTACACCAAAGCCCCCAAAAGACAGTACAAAAACAAAGCTACATCTTATCTCGTGAACATAGACATACAATTTCTCAAAAAAGTATTAGCAGGTTTGCTGATTTAAGCAGCAGACAAAAATTTAAAAAACAAATTAGCAAACAAACCTATGAATGTATGTATACAAATAATCAATTATACTACATGTCCAAGTGGTATTTATTCTTGGTATGCAGGCTAGTTCAACATTCTAAAATTAATGAATGTAATCTGATATATCACACACAAAGTTTGAAATTAGATAAAAGGATGAAAAAGGATATACCAAATAAATTATAATAAAATGAAATCTGGAGTGACTATGTTAGTATCAGACAACGTAAAAATCAGGACAAGTATAATATAAGGAATAAACAGAGACGTTGCATAACAATAAAGTGGTAAATTATTCAAAAAGACATACCAATTGCAAATTTATATGCCCCTTAAACAGTTTCAAAATATGTGAAGCAGAAACTTATCAAGCTAAAAGGAGAAACAGACAAATTTACAATAACAGAAACACAACTTTCTCTAAGCAATTGATAAAACAAGTAGACTGAAAATCATTAAGAATATTTAATACCTGAATAACACTATCAATCAACATGACCTAATTGATATGCATGAACATTTCACCCAAAAACACCAGAATACACATTCTAAGTACACATGGAATACTCACTACGATACCCCATATCCCTAGTCATAAACCAAAATGTACCAAGCTTAAAAGGATTCATATCACACAAAGTATGGTCTTGGATCAAAATGAAATTAAAACTAAGCATTGATAAAATAATATTCAGAAAACATTCAAATATTTAGAAGTTAAACACCATGCTTCTCAAAAAAATCTATGGACCAAAGAAAAAATCACAATGGATATTATATGATATTTTATATTGATTAAAATGAAAATGCAACATATCAAAGCATGTGGGGCACAACTAAAGCAGAACTTAGAATAAAATTTATAGTATAAAACTATTATATTCAAAATGACAAGGAGTCTCAAATTAATATTTAGTCTTCAACCTTAATGAATTAGTAAAGGAAGAGCAAATCAAATGTGAGGTGAAAAGAAAAGAATTTAACAAGATGAAAATCAATAAAACAAGAATAGAAGGAAAAAACATAGAGAAAGTAAACAAAACAAATTGCTAGTCCATAGAAGATATATAAAATTGATGTCCTTCTAGCTAAATGGATAAAGAAAAACAAGAACTGACACAATTTACCAAGAAATATAAGAAATCCTATGGACTATAAGAAAGATAATAAGGTAATATCGATGCTAATTTTATGTCAATAGATTTGATAACATAGGTGAAATGGACAAATTCCTTGAAGTCGGCAAACTATCAAAACTCAAGAAGAAATACACATAACGAGCAGTCCTGTATCTATACAAGACATTGAATTTTTATTCATCTTTTTACAAGAAAAAAATCCAGGAATATATAAGTTTAAATCTACCAAACATTTAAGCAGAAAAATCTGCCAAATGTTGAAATCTACCAATGTTTAAGCAGAAAGTTATATTCAATTATAAAAATTATTCTGAAGAAAATAGAATTAGAGGACAGCCATCCCAATTTAATTTATAAGGCCAGCATCATACTAGTGACAATATCAGACAAAAACAGTAAAATAAATAAAATATACGGACCAATGCAATTATTATTATATACATACAAATCTTATAGCAAATGATTAGCAAATGGAATTCAGCAATAGAAGTGTAAGGATAACGCAATGTGAACAAGTGAGATTTATCACAGGCACGCAACGTTGGTCTAGTGTTTTAAGAGTGCATCGATGTGGTCACAAATCAATAATCTCAGTTCTCACCTGAAAGAAAACTAGGAAAAGAACAGTAAAGCCAATCAATCAAAAAGAAGATATTTCTCAATTTTTGAAAGGCACCTTTTTATGTGGAATAAGACAACTTATTTGATGATAAGAGCAGAATCAGTGAAATAGAAATATGAAAAACAACTAAGAAAATCAATGAATCAAAAAGCTTATTCTCTCAAAAAATTAAGAAAATTAACAAGCCACTAACAAGGCTAACAAAAACAAAATGAGAAAGCATGAGTCATCAATATCAGGAATGAAACGAGGGCGGCACTACAAATCCTGTAGCAGTGCTGACAAGAGAATGCTAGACACAACTTTATGCTCATAAATTTTAGGGTAAATGAATGAATTAGGATAAATGAATGAATTTCTTAAAAAGCTTAACCAAAATGGCATATATAATCTGAATAGCCCTATAGCCAATAAAGAAATAAAAATGTAAAAATTAAAAGCCCCAGAAAAAAAGTCTCCAAACGGATAAAAATATATTGGAAAATTTTACCAAACATTTAAAGGAAAAGACACAATAACATATAGAAAATAAAAAACTGACCGGTTCCCGGTTCATTTCATAAAGCCAATATTATGCTGATACTAAAACCTAAAAGGACATTACATGAAACTGTCAGTCATTATCTTTCAAGAACTTAGTCACAGAAATCCTTGACAAAATATTAGCAAATGAATTCACCAATATATGAAAAAAAACACCTCACAACCAAATTGATTTCTTTTCTACTACACAAGTCTTCAACGTTTGACCATCAATTAATGTGTTCAACCATATCAACAAACTAAAGAAGGAAAGTCATATCATCTTATCAACTGACACACAAAAAGCATTTTCTCCCATTCATGATAAAAACTCTCAAAAAGTTAGGAATAGAAGGATTATCTCAACTTGATAAAGAGCTTTCCAACGTGGTTCAGTCAGACCCTTTAATAAGATACTATCTTCATTAGTGACTGCCTATATATAAAGCTCCCTTTTTCCTTAGATACTTCATAAAGAAGCCTTGCTCAAACACAGCCTCCTTTAGGAAGCCTTTCACGACCAACACACCCTTATTTACTACCCAGTTCTACATTAAAAAATTATTTGTGTCACCAAATAAAAACCATGTAAAACATGTATTATTGTTCATTGTGATCAAATGTGGCGTTAACTTTGTTCCATCAATAACAACAGAAGATCCTTAAGGGCAGGAATTTAGGACATAGTTTCTGTATTATCCACTGGGCCTCCTATGGAAATAAACAAATTGTGGATTTTGAGTAAATGCAACTAAAAATATGGGAAGACAGTGAATTGAGTAAGAGTGAGAAAAAAGAAAGAGTAAATGAGTACTTGTCTGCAAGAAAATGTATGTTCTATGTTACAATGTTTAACATTAGGTAAATAAAATAATTTCCACAGCTTAATTTACTGTATACATAAAAATAAAGAGAAATATATGTGTGCTGGTTATGGTAAGAGCTATTGGGCTGAATTAGGAATGAGATGGCTCAAACAGAAGAATATGTGAGCTGGCCTGGGAGCCTCTTCTAGTCTTTGGGAGGTAAGCATGAGGAGACCACAGGCACCACTGCCTGGCTCGGAGGTGTAGGACTGAGGTGGGGTGAATAGATGCAGGGATTTAGGGTGGAGGACTTCCTCAGTCAGTGTGACTATAAAGTAAAGACAACAGAGGCCAGGATGGAGAAGCAAGTCCATAGGTGGTGTATGATTCCGAATTCTACAGAGAAACAGAGCCAATAGAATGGATGGATGGATAGACAGATAAATAGACAGACAGACAGATAGGCAGACAGATAGACAGATGATAGATAGATAGATGATAGATAATAGATGATAGACAGAGATGGATATATGTAACAGACTAGATAGATTTGATAAATGGATAGAAACAGATAATATACATTAATACAGATAGATAAAAATCAGAAGAATTTATTATGGGGATTAGGTTACAACATTATGGAAGCCTAGAAGTCCCATGAAAACCAGAAACATTGGTGGTATATTCAGTCCAAGTCCGAAAGTCTGAGAACAAGAGGAGCTAAGTGGAACTCCCTGTTTGAGGCTGATGACCTGAGAGCTAGGGGGATGCTTGGTGCAAGTTCCAGAGTCCAATGACCTGAGAATAGGGGCTCCAGGGTCCAAAGGCAGGGGGTGGATGTCCCATCTCAAGAAGAAAAAGAGGGAATTCAACCTTACTCCACCTTTTTGTTCTCTTCTGGACATCAAAGTACCCACCCATGTTAGTGAGGGCAGATCTTTAGTCATTCTACCAATTTGAATGTTCATCTCTTTGAAAAACACCTTCACAAACATGCCCAGAAATAATGTTTTACCAGCTCTCCAGGCATCTTGACACATCTCTCCAGTGAGATTGACACATAAAGTCACCCATCAAAGTCAGGAAACTCCAGAAAAGATGTGCAAGAGACTGAAGCAAAAAACAAGGCAGCACTTGGAAGGTATCCACAGGAGGCAAGAAGAAATCACTGTACGCCTGGATCTGGCTGAGAGTCAGGGAAAGTTTTCCTGAGGAATTGGGGAAGTGTGGGTCAGTATACTTCAGCGCAAGTGACAAAGACCCTACTCAAATTAGCATAAGTGAAACAAGGAATTCATTGACTCTTCTAACTGAAAAGACTGGGGCACAGTTTCTTTTAAGACTTTTATGAAGTGGAATTAATGTCATTTTTCTCTCTTCCTCTCCCTGCATCACTTGTTTTGACACTGTCTCTGCTTCTTCTTCTCTTCCTGGCTTTGGTTACTTCTACTATAAGCAGCATTTCTCCATATGGCAGTGGGAGTGGGGAAGCGGGGATAGGGCTGGCCAGGCTGTAAGCAACTTCAAGCTGCTGTCATCCCAGATTGGAGCCTATTGTAGAAAGCAAACTCCTTCTATCCCAAGGTCCATATTCAGATTCAGAAAAGAACTCTGATTATCCCAGCTTAGAGCACACATTCGTTCCTGGATGAAACTGAGACTGGAGAGAGACAGTGTTAATTAGAAGAGGACCAAGCCTAGGTCTTAAGCCCACCAGTAGGAAAAGTGAAACCCTGTTATCAGCAGACCTATCAGAACCACATGAAGTCCAGAAGCTACAATTTCCCAAAGCATTTTGTTTTTATTTAAAGGAGGAGGAGAAGTCCTCTGAGCAACAGCAAAACAAAACAAAACAAAAAAAACAGTTGACCCTTGAACAACATGGGTTTGAACTCTGCGGCTTCACTTATAAGCAAGTTTTCTTTCACCTCTGCCACCCCTAAGACAGCAAGTACAAGCCCTCCTCTTCCTCCTCCTCTTCAGCTCCCTCAACCTGAAGATGGTGAGGATGAAGACTTTTATGATGATCCACTTCCACTTAATGAATAGTAAATATATTTTCTCTTCCTTATGATTTTTCTTAATAACATGTTTCTTTCTCTAGCTTACCTTTTTGTAAAAGTATGGCATATAACACATATGACATATAAAGTATGTGTTAATGGACTTTTCTTTATCACGAAGGCTTCCAGCAAATGTAGGTCAACTTTACTATAACTAGTGAAGTTTGGGGGAGTCAAAAGTTATATGTGGATATTAGACTGCACGGGAGTCAGCACCCCTGACTCCAAGAGTCAACTATAGTCTGCTCTCTAGGCACATACTTAAAAATACAGTATACTAGAAAATTAATACATTACTGCTCGAGCTGCCAACCCTCAGGAAGTGAGATAAATCTCCTAAGGAACTCCAGCTCTGATGGCGGCTCCCTTACTGCTAAGGCATACTCAGCCCTCGGATTCCAGGAAATGCACTTGTGACTCATGTCTCCGGCCCTTGTTTCGGTCTTCCCTTCCTCACTTCCTTTGCCCAGCCTCATGAGTTGGTGCGTCCCAGGCTTCCACGCCATACCCTCTTGCTGGAAAGCCTCCATCACTTTGTGGTTTCCATTTTCACCTCCTACAACCTGAATTCAGAAATTATTAATTTTCTTATGTGCAAATGCTACACAGTATCTCTGGCAATTCTTTCCAGAGATATTTCAAATCCAGGTGTCCAATACCAAATGCACTACATTTCCCTTTAAAAGCTGATCCTTATTCACATCTTCTGTGTCTTGGTTAATGGCACCCCATGGTACAAACACAAATTTTGAAAACATTCTAGACTCCTCCTTCCCCTTTCATCCCCAAAGAGTAAGTTACCAAGAAAAATTCAGTTTACCTCCTAAACCTTTCTTAAATATTTCTACTTTTCTCCAACTTCATGATTACTTTGGTAGCCAGGCCCCTCAGACTCATTTTGTATTACTTATAGCCGCTATTTATTGAATTTTTACTATTTGCTAGGCTGGCACGAAGCACTTTAATAGGTTTTCTCAGGTAATCCCTAAACCAATGCCAAACATTATGTTTGTGAGAGGCAAGAAATGGCCATTCTTGCTTGCTTCTCTGTTCACTCTCTTTCTTGCTCCTTCTGCCTTGCAGGAGGCGATGCTAATGTGATTTAGACAGTGGTATTCACAGAGCAACAGCCTTGCTCTTTAATAATCATATGTAAATGTTTGGGGCCCCTTTAACAACAATGAAGAGGTGGCTGCTGTTCGGGTTTTGTGGGCAAAGACCTGTAATTGAAATTTCTAAAACCCTCAAAATCATCTCAGATAATGAAGAGTTGCCTTAAACAAAATGATAATTGCATCTCTATTGGAAAACCACTAAGCGAGGATATTGATTAAACTGTATTCCCAAGCCAGCTCACTCATCATATGCTTAAAAGAAACATACTTGTGTGTAGTCCTCTCTTTCACTCTTTCTGGGTATGTATTTCTCTCCTTGTATACAAACGCAAGCATTCAGGTCATCACTATGGATCCATTCATTCATTCATTCATTTATTCAGTGACTAACTTGAGCAACTGCTGCATGCCAAGTACTCTGCTAATGCTGGGTAATGAGCAACACTGACAGTTTCTCCCAGGTGGAGCCTGGAGTGTAATTGGAGAGAGAGAGAAAATACAACAACCAATAATCACACAAGTAAATGGAATTACAGCTGACGTAAAAGCAATGGAAGGAAGGTACATGGAACTCAGAGGAAAAAGTGAAGGACCTGGAACTCTTTATCTGGACTGGGCAGTAAGCAAAGGCATTCTTGCAAAAGTGTTAGTCTAGTTGAGATATGAAGTCTAGGTAAGAGTGAACTAGGTAGAGATCTGCTGAGGGTGGGGTGACGGGGGAGGAGAGATTTTCAGAAAGCAGAACAAGAAATACAATTATCCAGTGATAAGAGAGAGCACACTGGATTCAGGGATCTGAATCCAGTCTGGCACAAAGGCTCCAACAAGGTGTGCTGAACAGGTGTGGCTGGAAAGACAGGTAGGGGCCAAGCCATGCATGGATTTGCAGATCATGCTGAGATCGTGAAGTCATAATTCAAGGGTTATGAGAATCTAATTAAATCTTTCAAAAAGTGTTGATGTGTTCATATGTGCATTTTGATATAGGTGGATTTGAATAAGGCAAGAATGGACACAGTAGATTGCACAGCCTGCAATTCTATTGACCCTGTGAGCAGAATGAGTGTTTTGGTCACACTCACCAAAGGTGGTGCCAGAAGACATGAAAAAAAAAAAAAAAAAAAAAATAGAAGAATCTGGGGATAACTCAGAAAGGATAAGTAAAAGGCCTCTTTCAGGCCTGAGATGAAATCTGGTGCTTAGACTCTGATTTCCAGAATTCCTAATGAGAATATCAGATCAGATATTAAACATGATAGCTATGTTTCTATGTTACTAACCTGTCCATCACCCTTGACAGTATCTTTTTATTAAAGAGGTCTCTCATTTACGAGAGTTGCATAGATGTAAAAATATTAGTAATAAATGAAGCCAAATTTAAACCTAATTCTGTCTTAACCCAAAGCCTAGACTCCTTGAAACAGTACCTTGCATGTATCTTCATGCAACGGCCATTTAACGGAGATTCTTGCCTCAAGTTCTACCATCTAATTTTGTGATTCATGAATAGTGTACCTCAGACCTGCAGCATCAGCATCACCTGGGAATTTGTTAGAAGTGCAAATTTTCCCCATCCCTTCTCAGTCCTACAGAATCAGAAATGCCAGCATTGGACTCAGCAATTGGTGTTTTAACAAGACCTCCAGGTGAATCTGATGCATGCTGAAGTTTGAGAACCAATGATTTAACTCATTTTCCACACTCCTTCTGTAAGAAACACTTTGAAGTTTCTGCAGCCAAGAGTCATGCATAGTCAATGACCTCTGAAAAACAGATTCCCTCCCTAGATTTTACTCAGCTCTCTCAAGGGTAATAATAGTCAGAGAGGTTAGTAACTTAACAATTCTCTTTTTCACTGTTATATTCTGAGCTCCTAGGACAGCTCCTGGAACGAAGAAGGTACTCAATATTTGCTGGTCGAATAAATATGATGCATGTCTCTTTTGAATATAATTTTTCTTCACTTTCCTTGCCCAGTCTTCCAATTTATTTTCAGCTGAGCCTGTTTTCTCACAATTCTTGTGAGAGTAAATCACTGGTACCAAAAGGAGGGTAAACATCACAGTTCCCATTGCTCACTACTCACCCTTCTCCTGACACTCCCTCCTTAGGGGGACAGAGTCACTGCTGTAAAAGTGAGCTATTCCCTGTGCATTTTTTAAAACCTCATCATTTCCCTCAGCAAAATGTCAAGAGCTATTTGGCTGGGAACCCGTAACTTGGTAGGTAATAAAATAAGCATAGATTTGAAATCATGTCTTAGGACTAAAGGACTCTGAGGAATTTTAAATAAATGATTTATCTAAATGAGTGATTGTATTAACTGCTGTATCTAGAATTTAGCTTATCTTTTAATACACCCTGGTGAATTTAGTGATATGGCTCCTTCCCAAGGTGCCTGTGGCCATCAGGATGTCATTCAGACAGGACTAAATGTCCAACCCAAGGCTAAGTAAGAAACATTATCTCAGCAAAGCTGCATTCTAGCCTGGAAACATATGGGCAGAGAAGAAATTAACAATGGGAGATGGAGGGGCAATAAACATATGACATTATCACTAAGAAAACCCATTTAGATATTTAAGTTACACACTCTAGTGTCACACTGTTTAAATGGACCTATTGATCTTTCAGTTTCAATAAAATTGCTCTCATTTTGATTATACTGTTTAACCTTGAAGAATTTTAGGAAACATCTTAGTTCCAGAACTTTCCTTTCTCCCTACATATTACATTTTAATCCTTTCTTACTTTCTGACTCTCTCCCTGATTCTCTCTCCTCCTTCCTCCCTTCCCCACCACCCTAAAGCTTAAGGTTTTATTTAAGGCATCCTGAGTACTGCCACATCATATGAATACAAAGATAAAGAACACACAATATTCACCACGATCTAGCTTGTAATTTTAGTCAATTCAACTTTCTCACAAAGAAAATGGGGATAATAATAATATTTTATGATATATATGCTATGATTATTATGAAGATTACATGAACTAATATGTATAAAAGTTTTAGGAATAATTTAGAGCAAATAATAAGCTCTATGTAAATGTTAGTTGTTATTTTAAGTGACATTATTGAAATGTACCAAGGTGCTCATTTATTAAATATACCGAGTTACTTTTCTTTTTAGACAGAGTCTTGCACTGTCACCCAGCTGGAGTGCAATGGCACCATCTCAGCTCACTGCAACCTCCACCTCCCAGGTACAAGCAATTCTCCTGCCTCAGCCTCCCAAGTAACTGGGATTATAGGTGCCCACCACCATGCCCAGCTAATTGTTTTTGGTGTATGTATTTTTAGTATAGACAGGGTTTCACTATGTTGGTCAGGCTGATCTCAAACTCCTGACCTTGTGATCCACCCACCTCGGTCTCCCAAAGTGCTGGGATTACCGGTGTGAGCCACCGCACCCGGCCTAGTGAGTTATTTTAATAGGCTAGGGCCTGTGCTAAGCACATGGGATGAGGAGATAATGTGTGTGTGTGTGTGTGTTTGTGTGCATGTGTGTGTGTGTTGCTGTTGTTGTTGTTGCCCTATTCCTTGATTCCAGGCCCTCCTGAGCTGTGTACACTTCGCTTGGGATCTTTTATATATTTACAATCACTGGAGCTAGTCTTCTTCAGGCTTCTTCACTCATCCATATAGTACCTAAGCCAAAACAGCTGGGATGTCAGAGGCTACTCAGGCATCTCTCTTCCCATAAAACTTCTCTGCATAGCTAGTTCGAGTTTCCTCATATCCTGGAGATCCTTGGGTGATTGTACTACTTACACAGCGAATGTCTAAGAAGCCAGCATTTCAAGGAAAACAGACAGAAGTTGCCAATTCTCTTAAAGATTAAGCCCAGAACTTTTAAGGATCCCTTCCACTGAAGTCATTGTTCAAAGCAATTGCAAGTCAAACCAGTTTCAAGAAACTGGAAGAATAAGGTCCACCTTTTGACTGGGGAATGTACTTTTGTAATTACCCAGTGGGTTCTTCCTGCCACCTGCACAAAGTCCATTCACTGAGACCATGGCATTGTAGTACAGAAAATTTAATTGATGAGAATCTGGTCCATGCAATAGAACTAGAGTTAACACTAAAATTATTCTCTCAGGCTTGGAGCTTAGAGGGTGTTTTTGTTTGTTTGTTTGTTTTTGATGGAGTCTCACTCTGTAGCCCAGGCTGGAGTCAGTGGTGCAATCTTGGCTCACTGCAACCTCTGCCTCCTGGGTTCAAGTGATTCTCTTGCATCACCCTCCAGAGTAGCTGGGACTACAGGCACGCACCACCACTCCCGGCTAATTTTTGTATTTTTAGTAGAGACAGAGTTTCACCATAATAGGTCAGGCTAGTCTCGAACTCCTCACCTTGTGATCTTCCTTCCTTGGCCTCCCATAGTGCTTAGACTTTTTATAGACGATGTGGTGGGCAGGGATCTAGGAAATGGCTGCTACTGATTGATTGAGGATGAGATCATGGGGGTGTAGAAAACTATCCTGGGGTGTTGACTCCACCACTGGGTGGGACCGCAGGACCAGCTGAGTCATGATTCACGAGTCTGGGTGAAATTCATCTGAAATAATCTCAAAAAAAAAAAAAAAAATCTTAGCTTCTACAATAGTGATGTTATCTACAGGGTCAGTTAGGAAATTCACAAGTCTTGTGATCTCTGGCCACATGACTCCTGAGTAGTAAGGATTCATAGAAACTGACTGCCTTTTAGCAGAGTTCAGGCCCCTCCCATATTCCTAATCTGTGGCCTTTCTTTAGTCTTACAAAGGTGGTTTTCAGTCCCTGAGCAAAATGTGTGTTAGTTTTAGGGAAGGACTACTATCATTCCTGCTTTCAAGTTAAACTATAAACTAAATTCCCCGATGGCTAGCTTGGCCAATACCCAGGAATGACCAAGAACAGCTTCGAGGTCAGAAGCAAAATGAAGTCAACCGTGTCAGATTTCTCTTACTGTCACAATTTTGAAAAAGCAGTTTCACTTTCAGGGAAGTGCAGAATTGATGGTGGCCATTTTACAGATAAGCTTTCCAAGTAATGACTTACTATCCTCATACTACAGAAAAATAAGTTGAAGTTAAATAGAAACCTGCCCAAAATCAAGCCATAAAGTAGCAGGATTGAGATACAAGTCTAAGTGTGACCCCGAAACTTTATGCATAGCCACTGTGATGTTCCTTTCCTGGGATATGACGAAGAATGAGGAAAGTCCTGGGCTGAGATCTGATCCCAGCACCAGTCCTATTTTGCTGTGTGATGTTGGGTGAGTCTCATCTCACCTCTGGACCTCACTCTTCTCTTCTATATTGTGAGGGTGTTAGACTCAGTGATGCTGCAGGCAGTCTCGGCTTTAAAATTCTGCAGATCTGACAATCTTTGTTTTGCCCCTTTGGCTGTTGATTAACAGACTGTCTCCTTCATTCATGGAGGAGCCTCAGCAAGTCAGCTCCATGTCCATGTGAGTTATGAGCCTCTGAGATTTTCCTTCAAGGAGGACTTGCTGCTGAGACTTTCAGGGGTGCTTCCAGACATTTCAGGGTCTGCCTTAGCTGCAGAGAGCTACTTAGACCAAGGTTCTGCACTTCTAGGGTGGCCCATATTCAAGGGCCAATCGAGGCATGAGTGTAAACACCTGGGCATTTCAACTTAACAGAGGGATAGCTCTGATGGCTATTTTAACTTTAGAACTCCCCAGGGAGGCGACCAGGGTTGTCAGTACGTCTCACACCTCAGCTTTGGTCTCTACCAAATCCTGCTTCCTTCTCTTCCTCCCAAATGGCACTCCCTAATAAATACTCTGTAAGGAAATCTCATCTGTCAGCCTGCTTCCCAAAAAACACAACTAAGATCAACTTAGCTGATCACAAAGATCAACCTCCTCAGTTTTGTCAATTTGGCTTTTCTAATAATTATTGATGGAAAGATGGAAAAACACATATTTTATAGTATCCCCAATTTTATGTATGAAAAAAAAACCTGAGTCTTAGAGATGAGAAAGAGCTTTCCCCTATAATCAAGCAAGAAATGACAAAATCGGCATTCAAATTATGTATACGTAACTGCAAAACCCATGCTCATTCCAGTATTCACAGAGAATATCTGAAATTTTCCAAGGTAGTTTTGATGTAATATAATTTGGGTTTCTGCATGAACTAAATGAAATTTCATATTTACACTAATTCTAAGCATTTATATTGGAATGGCTTTTCAAATCAGAGGAAGTTCTTTTATACTCCAGGTGTCTGAAAGTTTTCCACAGAAAATGTAATAAACGTAATTCACATGTGGAACCCATTGTTTATATTTTCCAACCAATTCTATATATATTTCCACTGTTCTTCCTTCTTTATGATTTCTTATGTACGTAAGAAATCAATACATATGTTAATCAATTATTATCTGGTATTCCTTATTGGAGGAAAATGCTTTGGATCAGTGCTTCTCAAACATGACAATGTTTTTTAATCTCCTAGGAAGCTTTTCAAAAACGCAAAGTCCAGAACTCTCTTCTTCCAAGCCAAGTAAATCAGAATCTCTGGGGAAGACACATAGGCATTTTATGTTTTGAAATCTCCCCAGAAAACTCTGAAGTACAGTCAGGATTAGAAATAATGGGTTTTGTTGTCGCTGCCAAATATACATTAGATTAGCATCTTTTAAAGCTGCATAACAGCTTATATTAAGACTGTGACATTGATCTGCCCACTCAATCATTCCTTTTAAAAGTTTTTTTTGCCTGAAACAAACATTTTCTGAGTACCTACTATGTGCCAAGCCTTCAGCTAAGGCTTGGGAATTCAGCAACGAGAAATGCAGCCTTTCGTTTTGAGGAATGGAGTTTATAGTTGGAGTGAGCTAGGTTAGAGACATGTAAAAAAGCAATTTGACTTCAGGAAATGATAAGTTTGTGCAATGCATTAAGGAGGCCCAAGAATGGTAAGTTTTCTAACTCCTAATACTGGCTTAGACAGAGCATTATGCAGGTTATACTTGAAATTACCTAACGGAAAGCATAGGAATTATTTATGGAGACTGAACGGGTGAGGTGTTTTAGGAAAAGGGAACAGATTCAGAGGACAAAATACTGTGGTTTTTGAGGCAAGTAGGCCCAATTCAAGTACCTGAGAGACTGCCAAGTTCTGAGATCATATCATGCAAATCAAAAGCAAAGTATTAGTTTATCATTTGTGGCAATTTAGATCTACAGGTACCACAGAATTGTAGAAATAAGATATCTGCTGCCCTATTTGAATTCAAATGTTTATTAAAATGTTTACATGGGAGTGTATTAAAAAAAGTTTAAATAAAATCAAATGCTATGCAGTGGCACCCATTTTGAATGATGTTTCTACCTCAAGGATGACGTTAAGGCTTTACATATATTATCTTACTCAATAATCCTGCAAGGAAAGCATTCCCATCCCTACTCTTTATGTGGGATAAATGAGGCTCAGAGAAGATAAAGTACTTAAACAAGGTCATATGTCTTAGGAGTGATCACAATAAGGATCCAAAAAAGTAAAAAGTAGAAGCAACTCTATTTTTTCTATCCTCAGTCTTATTTTTAGAATGATGAGCTTAGAATTCTGAAAATGATAAATCAAAGTAATTATAAAACAAAAGATTGCTCAATGGTGTCTTGCAATGAAGATATAAATGACTGTGTTATATGTTTATTGTGATCATTGTCATAAATAATACAAATAAAATTTGTATTATCTGACTATAGTTGTAAACAATAGGTGGTAGCTATTGTTGTTTTTAATATCCATGTGTTGTTGTTAGTGCTACTAATGACTTGTAATCATATTTTATAGAAAATTTTAGGTTAGGTAGTGGCTTTCAAGAAAGTTACCTTTTGTTACATTACACCACCTCTAGAAAACAGACTATCCTTATTTTACAAATAAAGAATCAAGAATACCTTCTGCTTAAGTAAGTTTCAAAAACCGTAGAATCAGTGGACGAAAAGACGAAATTCAAAACAGTATGATGGCTCTTTCTTACAACTATAATTCATCCCTCCTACCGGTAGAGAAGTCATGTAACACAAATACACAGGCATGCACATATGTGCACACAACTGTTTCAAGGCTTCAGGGGATTACCAAGAAATATAGGACTTAAGGAGTCAAAAATCTCACAAAAAAAGAGAAGTGTGCTGATGTGAGCCTAATGTTTCATCTGACCTTTCCCCTCCAGGCATTTGCTGGTTGCCAAACTGCATAGGACTAGAATCTAAAAAGCCAAACTAAAGCTACCCCAAAGAAGTCCAAAATCCAAACAAAATTTTTGACAATTACATGGGATTGGAGAGATAAAACTTAGAATTCGAGGTTCCCAAGGAAACAGCGGTACCAGAAAAGGGGGAGGAACACAGCAGGTGAGCTCAATACATGGTGCCATGATTCCCTTAGGGCATTTGAGAAGATGAAATACTAAGCATAACTTTGGAGGGCCTCAAAGTGTTGTGTTCGCAAAGAAATATGGGTCCCGATAAGAAGAGGTCTTATATAAGCTCAAAGTTTGAGTTTTTGGAAGAGTTCACATTGGGAGTAGGTGCAAACCAGAAAGAGAACATGATTAAAATATAGAAACTCAATCTTTTTATAGCTGGATCCCAGAAAGCAGTGTTGGGATCTGCCCCTTCTCTAGCTGTCTAGTAAAAATTAAATCAAATGAAGTCATCTGTGAAGGTACAGAACATTATCCAGCACCTCTACAACTTGTCTGTATTCAAAAGCTAGGACTCAATTATAAATTACCATTCCAAAACTGAAATAGTGCCAAGAGGGAAGAAAAAAGGAAAGGGAAAGTAGAAATACACTCACAGATGATTCAGATATTGAAGTTACCAGAAATGGATTCTAAAATTGCTATGACTTATATGTTTAAGAAAGTAGATGACAAGATGTAACATTTTACCTTAAAGGGAAAAGCAATGAAAAAGAAGCAAATAGCAGTTATAGAACCCATGGCTTCTGCTTCAGACCAAATTGGTGTAAAAAGGATCAGATCTGACCTCCCACTGGAAACAAATTTTGAAATGGGTCAATATATGAAAAAATACATTTTCAAGACATTGGAGATCAACGTATGAAGACTAGTAATCCCTAAGAGTTATGAATGAAAACAATGGAAGCTACAATTGTCCATATTACCTGTTTGAGAGAGATTCGAGGCTGTGACTCAGGAAAGGGAAACTCAGGAGTCTGGGAGACTGGAGTTGAAAGTCTAGGAAGACCAAGTAGATTGAGTTTTTGCACCAGGAAAGGTAGGGCTGTGCACAGACAGAATTATGAATAGGACTCTGTGTATGTGCAGATGACACCTACCTTGAGTATTCAGCTACGTATTAACCAACGTATGCATGTGAGAAAACTACCCAAAGTGTCTGGGAAGGAATAACATGAAAGAATTAGAAAGAAGGTTACTTGGAGCTTACTCAAGGGCAGGGAATAGTGTCTGTTCTCACTCAACAGACTGGAAAATCTGCTATCACTTGCACAAGTCTGGTGACACAGAACACTTGCATACAACCCTACATGAAGCAGGCTTATTACTTATAGATATGCAGCAAGGGACACCAGAAGCCTAGAAATTGTGACAAACCTGTCTTCCAAGCTTCAGGAAAGCTCCCCAGGGCAGATGGAATCTCATGCATATGTGCCCCACTTGCACGTCGGCTGAGGAGCCCTGCAAAGCGGCTTACTGTGAACTCTACACTCCAGGGATTATATGGCTTGCTGGGCTAAAGCACTGTAGGGCATTCTGTTCTAGGAAGAACGTGGAGCAGCCCCTGCTCTGTTCTAGCCAATTCCACTATAGGTCAGGATGTTGCAGTCCCAGCACATTTTAGTTATTCTTGAGAACTACAGGCAAGAAAGGGGGAGAAGGCAGAGTTGGCCCAAGACACCTGGAGAACTGCCCTGCATTGGATGGAATACTCAGAAGAAACTTGTCAAAGTTGTGAGGAAGAAGTCACCCTAGCCTAAAGGTTGTAAACAACCTATGTGTCAATCAAGACATGAATGGATCAACAAACTGTCACATATCCCTATAATAAAATAATGCTCAGCAGCAAAATGCAATTAACTATTGATTATGCAATAACAAAATAATCATGCTGAGTGAAAGAAGCCAGTCGAAAAAGAGAACAGACTAATTATATGTATAATTATTATCTATTGTTTAAAAATAAAAAAATAAAATCAAACTCAAATTAGCTACCATTCCCATATGCAAATATTATTGCAACTCTTTGCAAGCTTTTGCATATACCAAAAGACAATTTACCAGTTAAATACCAGATTATTTTTTATTTGTTGAAAAAGCTCCTCAAAAAACTGATTGCACAGAAACTAATAACATGTAATGTTAGATGATTACAATTACTGATATAGTTTTTTTATTGTTAAGATTTAAAAAGTCCCTCTAAATCAAAAAAGAAGCATATAATTGCAATTGCAATTGCATGTTAATTAATTTGACACAATCTAACTACAAAAACATGGATTTGTGTTGTATTATTATATGGAATAAGAGCATATCAAAGTAGGTAATTAAAATTTACATTGATGTGATGGCTGTGCTAAGCTTAGGGAAACAGTACAAGCTTATAATTGAAAAAAACAATTATATGCATGGCTATATATGTATAGATTTATGATTTTTGTGTACATATATAATGCACAATAATCGTAAATCTGGTGTTAGGGGAAAACTTAGACTTCACATGCACATGAGGTAGAAAGATGAGATGTATCAGGGAGGAGTGGACTTTTATAGAAACCTTAAAAGTCATAAAAGTGCTTTCTGGGGAGAGCAGTTGCTCCAGGGGGAGGGCATGATGGACAGAACTTTGGTAATTAAAGGGTAGAAAACATGAAGAATTTAATACACATTTTATAACCCTATTTTTATTTTTGTGGCTTTTGCTAGCAATCATGTTTCAATGTAGCCAAAGGGCTTCTGAATCACAATTTATACCCAAGTCAACAGATTTATATTACCTCCAATTGTAACTAGAAAATGATAAGCATTAAATATGTTCTAGTTCTCTACAAATTAGTAACACTACGTGTTTTTCTGTGTTTCCTTACTCCAAAAATAAAATTCGCCATAAAAAGAAGAAAAGTCTTCCCACCCCACCATCATAGACAACATCTTAACATAAAAGTTAAACGACGCAGCTGGGCACAGTGGCTCACGCCTGTAATCCCAGCACTTTGGGAGGCCAAGGCAGGCAGATTACGAGGTCAAGAGTTAGAGGCCATCCTGGCCAACATGGTGAAACCCCGTCTCTATTAAAAATACAAAACTTAGCTGGGGATGGTGGTGTGTGCCTGTAATCCCAGCTACTAGGGAGGCTGAGGCAGGAGAATTGCTTGAACCTGAGAGGTGGAGGTTACAGAGAGCCAAGATTGTGCCACTGAACTCCAGCTGGATGACAGAGTGAGTCTCTGTCTCAAAAAAANAAAAAAAAAAAAAAAAAAAAAATTAAATAAGGCAACATATCCTGAAGACATTTATGGATTTATGGTCTTAAAATGCTATATGATGATGTAAATGTAATTAATAATCTATATCTCTTTCCGTAGCTAGTAATAGAATATTTTAGAGCAGGAGAAATTTAAGAAATTGCCTTGTCAAATGCTGATATTCGACAAGCCAGGCCATGAGTGCCTTGCTTGGGGAGTTTACCTATCGAAGACTCCAGAGCCTCTCTGTGGCGGAGACAAGTCCAAACTCTCAGCCCCTAACTTGACCTTATGTGTTGCCTCTCCACCACCTCCAGCTTCTGGTGCTGATTTATGAGTGAAGTTCATCGTAGATTCTCTGTAGATATTTATAACCACGCGGAGCTCAGGTCCTCAGTCCTGAGCAGGTGCCGCTCAGCTGCTTTCTGTGCCTCCTCTCCTTGCACTTTGAAGCAAGGTCATTTTGTTCACAGGCTGAGTGCACAAATCCTTGTACAGATTAGGGGTTTTAAATTCACCAAACAGGAGTGTCTCATGCTGAACATTTCGGAATTCATTAAATGTTGCTGTCTTAGTAATCAAAACCATTAATTGAAGTAAATAAATTTACCCATTCCCCATGTAATCCAGGGTGATACGGAATAATTAGTACTTCATTTCATTGCTTGGAAATGGTATCAATTAATTTACTTGCCAGGTAATTTGTTCAGTCTAAGAATTTTTCCTTATAATTCCGTTATTACCTTTGTTCAATAATGTTTAAAACATAATGTAATTAAATAATAACTAAAACTACTGCAAATCATATTTAGTGAGTATAGTGATCGATCATCATTCTTTTTATCAGTTAGTGCAATAGTTTTTTTTTTGTTTTTTTTTTTTTTTTTTTTTTTTTTTTTTTTTTTTTTTTTTAGACTGAGTTTTTTTTTTTTACCCAGGCTCGAGTGCAGTGTAGGGATCTC
>NW_016107482.1:503938-547343 GCF_001604975.1 Cebus imitator | reverse complement strand
TTAGTAGAGACAGGGTTTCACCATGTTGGCCAGGAGGTCTCAGCTTCCCAAAGGGCTAGGATTACAGACAAGAGCCAATGCACCCGGCCCAGCGCAATAATTAAATACACAATCTGTGTTGTATGTCAGATGGACTAGCCTGCCCTTTTTCAGGGGCTATCTTTGATTTTCAAAATAAATTAAAAAAAAAAAAATCCCGTAAGCATTGACAGTAAGAGTGGCAACCTTCTTCTCCCTACTTACCAGCACATAAGCCCACCCAGTGCGCCCCTGTTTCTATTCCCATCACCTCCTCTTCATTCTGTTTTAACCACTGCCACCTTATCCTTCTCTTCCCTCTCTCACTTATCTACTTGTTCCTCAGATGAGTAGGTCCCCCTCTCTGTTCTCCCTCAGCCCTGTTCTCCTTCTGGCATAGTACTCCTCATCCTACGCAAGAATAATTTGTCTCCTGCACATCAACAAGTAGCCACTGTACTCAGGTTCTGTATTGGCTAGCTTGACCAACACAACCTGTGACCTCACAGTACTTCGTGGAGAAACAATCAGGATACTTGAGTCATTGATCATGTTTTAATCATCAGAAGCATGCAAAATACTATAAGCCAAAAATACAAGGCAGTACCAAACAAAATGACTGCTATATTTTTTCAGTATCCTGATCATATCTACAATATAAGCAAATACATGAAAAATACAAAATGTATTTTGGACATAAAAAAGATACAAAAATATTGTTCAGACAACTGAACACACAAATGACTACTATCCTATTGTCTCTCCCCTAGGTCCATGTGGAAAATCGAAACAGAATTTTACTTCTCTGCTTACCCTAAAACCCCACAACTTTCTCAGACTGTCTCTGAAGTTGATGAACTTTGGTTCTCATTTAAGAGCTACGTAAATGTGTATTTCATGGGGTATGAGGTTCTTGCCTTTCCCAAGCTGTGCCTTCCCTGCTCATCTTCAAGACAATATGCACTCTGTCTTGAAGAGGAGCAGGAAAAGCTTTTCAGAGCCATCTAAGATAACCATCACTTCTCCTTTGCCAAGGAAACCTTTCTCCAATCTGTTCATGCCTGGATACGAGGACCAATGCCCTATAAGGAACTGTGGCCCCTTGGAGTGCTGTGCAATACAGATCGGTGTCTGCCAAATGTGTATCCAAATGATTTGGAGATCATTTAAAAGTGCAGTTGCATTCAGCAGGTCTAGGGTGGAGTCTGAGATTTTGCATTTCTAACGAAGTCCTGGCTGATGTCGATGTTGCAGGTCTGAGGACCACATTTTGAGTAGCAAGGATGAAGGGAACAAAGAGATTAACCTGCATGAAAAAAATTTTATATTTATTGATGTCATATTATCTAACAAATCAGGGCCGAATCTAGAGATGTCTGCAACTGTGACTCAATAAAAAGGCATATATTTTTTAGCAGGACCTTCAGAAGTTCTAAAAAATTATTCTATTACAAAGTTTCACAATACCCTCCTACCTTGGGTCTTGTTTCTAACTCCATAGCAGCATATGTGACTAAAGAACTAATGGGGGCATTATCAAGAGAGAAGTCTGACCTCTGTCCCAGGTTAGCCCCTAAGGTCTTATCACAGTTTTTTTGTGGGAGCTCTCAGTACCCTGTGGCTTTGGTATCCCCCATAAGAACATGTTCTGTGTTAGGATCAGTTTCCTTCTGCATCCTCTATCAGGATTATCATGGAAGTACTCCCTAAATTCATCATCAGTGAATCTGACAAATACCAAATGGCCAGAAAGATTGCAGACTACCTGGGTAAAAAGAGAGGTCTAAAGTTTGAGGGGAAGGGGAGTTCAGCTATCATCAGACAGATTTTTAAAAAGCTCATTAAAGCACAATCATCCAGGGTTGCAACAGTCTAATTCTAAAGAACTGAGAAAAAAATATTGACCAATAAACTTTGACTTAAAATCCAATCTATTAAATGGGGAATCCCTAGTGACAGTCTACTTCTAATTGAAGTTTGCTCAACAAAATCCTTATCGGGTCCTTATTCCCTTCATTAACTCTTATTATCTTTCTTTCTTTTCAAGTTGAATTCTATGAAGACAAAGACATGTTGAGCACCAGCCCACCACAGAACCTTCCCTTTGTGAGAGACCCAGTGGGCCCTGCAACATTTCTCTGAGTTATTCTGTTTGTTATGTTATTTGCTTCCCCGCTGGAACCCATAAACTGTCCCCATCATACCCTCCTCAAAATGCCCATTATGAATTTTTGAAATAGGGGCCAGGACACAAGGGCTGCAAAAATGAGCCACAGTCACCAGTTTGTGAAAAAAAAAATAATAATGTGGATGCCAACTCACCTTTCTCTTTACCTGTGAGACAGAAAAATGGCCTTTTGTCTCCTTTTTTTCTCAGTTCAAGTACTTGGCTATTGCTTTGCAGCCTCTCTTTAAACAGAGATACCTATTAGAATTTTTCATCCTCCTTCAAAGTGTTATGAGGAACAGAGATAATGGCCTAGAATGTCCTTTGAAATGCTGAAAATCTTGATGAATGTAAGACAGCTGTTTAAGTCATAGTTTATACATAAGCAAATAACAACATAGCAGGTAGCCAGCATACTGAAAATAATAAAGTTTAGTTTCCCCAGAAAGAGGCCCTACACATTTTTTTCCTTCAAGGAATATGTATAATTTTTATTGTATTTTGGAATATCCTAGTCCCAAACTTTTTAAAAGCAGCTTTGCTTAAGAACGTTTAGCTTTATGAGAACCCAGCACAGCACAAACATGGTTTCTTTTATTTTGCAGAGGATGGTCAGCAGAGAGCATCCAAATTATTGCTCCATGCTGTAACATCCCCGTTCCTAGGAAAGCCGAGGTCTGCCTTCCAATGTGCAATTAATAGGGAAGTTATATCACTGTTGCCAGTCTTGTCCTTTCTTAGTAAATCGTAGGAGTTATTCCATAAGGAATATTCATTTTCCTTCAGACAGGAAGTGACCATTAAGATACACCAGTAAAGAATCCATGGCTTTTAGTGTATGGCCCTATTTCTTCTAGTTCAAGAATTTTAAGAAAAAATGTTGCAATAAAAGGTATATTTTTATTAGCAATAAAGCAGGTACATTTCTTGTTTCCCCAAAAAAAAGTGTGTTATTCTAAAAACGTTCAAATGGCCAGAATTTATATTTTGTTAAAGTTAGATTTTAAATAAAAGATTCCTGCTTAATTACAAAGAGAAAAGATTTACTGACAGACAATATCCCTATAAATGGAAACATGTTTCAAGCTGTCCACTGATACCAGTTGAGGGTAGTGAGAGACTGGAGAGTGCTCAACACCAAGGGTGGAGCTGGGCCATCAACAGGCAGGAAGAACTATGATGGCTGAAAATAGCAACAGAGGCGGTCCACAGCAAGGCCTAGCCTTACCCTCCACCAATAAATAAACGTGCCACTAAGAAAAGGTGACCTTCTCTGTGTCTGAGGGTTACTGACTATCCATGCTATTTTTTTCTGTCACTTATTAATACCTGTTTGCATAGAGAGATGCTTGCATTTTATGCAATCAGGGCTAGAAAGCAGTTTCCTTTGCAAATATTACAAGAGAAGTTTGATAAGAATGGAGAGGCATGAAGTCAACATTTATTGAGTACCTATCATGTGCTGGAATCTGAGCTAAGATGCTTTTATATGTGTTTTCCTAACTAAATAATTATATTTCCTACCATTTAAAGACCTATGATACCGAGAAGTTAATTAACTTGCTCCAGATGAGATAGTTGCCAAATATGAGAAACAGTCCCTATCTTTTACTGTGATGTTCCAGTCACATCACACTATGTTTTCTCACATATACAATAGACTAGCACTTCCCAGTCACAAGTTTTGCAATGATGGAAATGTTCTATATCTGTGCTGCTCAAAATGGCAACCACTGGTCTCATGTGACTATTGAACCTTTGAGATTTGGCTACTGTAAGTGAGAAACTGCATTTTACACTTAATTTCATTTTATTTAATTCAAAAAATTTTTCTGTCACCCAGGCTGGAGTGCAGTGTCATGATTACGTTTCTCTGCAACCTTAAACTCCTGGGTTCAAGTGATTCTTCTGCTTCAGTTTCCCAAGTGGTTGAGACTATAGGCTTGCACCACCAGACCCCAATGTTTTTTTCTTTTATTATTTTTGTAGAGATGAAGTCTTGCTATGTTGACCAGGCAGCTCTTGAACTCTTGGCCTCAAGTGGTCCTACTGCTTAGCCTCCCAAAGTGCAAAGATTACAGGCATAAGCTGCTGTACCCACCCTAATGTAAGCAAACGCATGTGACTACCATATGAGATAACAGATGTCTAGCTGTAATTATTTCTAATGAAAATTGTAAGGGTTCTTTCAACTCTTATTTTTCTCCCCAGTCTCACATCACTGTTTCCCCCCAACTCTTGTTTATCTCTCAAAATGCAATCCGTAAATACCAGCACAAATAGCGAAATAAAGACATCATGAAAGTCATGAGAAAACTAGCAAAAATTGTGAAGATCACCATTTTCAGAACTCTAGAAATTAACTAACAGGTTATAGAATCGCAAGGAGCACTTATTCACTAAAACAGCTGAATCTCAGTAAGAAAGTGAGCTTTACGATATCTTAACTTGCCTATTTTCATCTATACCTCTCCAGCTCCACAGTAGCCTGGAAAGCAATAGTCTGCAACTATGGTGAAAACCAGCAGCCTGGCAGGCATCAGAGGAGGCAAAGGGGTGTTAAATCTCCTTCAATTATTCGTGCTCAGAGAATCTTCTTTATTTTACCTGCATGATAGTTTGCTTCAAGACCCTCTTGCAAGGCTCTCTTTATTTGACCTAACTCAGATCTCTGAAAACCTTTATCAAGGATATTTGTTGAAAACAATCAGAGAACTTTTTAAAAACCTTTGCAGCTTCCTGTGGCAGTAGATAATAGCAAGGGCAAAAAATAAGTTAGCTGAAAAAGCTTAAAGGAAATATCTGGGGAATGAGATGTTCATAGGAGTTTAAAAAGCTCTGATGCATTCCTGGGAATCCAGGAAATCCCTAATACTGAAAGATTAACTTACTTATTCCAAATGAGACCACTGGTAAATATTAAGAGCAGTCCCAACCTCCTATCTTGATGTTAAAATCACATCACACTATGATCCTCGCATACATGCTAAACCAGCACCAACCAACAGGGTGATGTGCATGCTCTGTAATGTGCACATACTAAGAAAACACTGAGAAGGGCCTAAATTCTAGACTTGAGCTGACCTTGAGGCTGGGTGCAAACATGAAGTGAAGGAAAATCAGAGTTGTCAACTGGCAGTCAGAATGTTGAAGTCATGCCTCAACATGCACACAAAGCACCTTGACAAATGCTGAGATAATTATTAGTTCCATATCTTTAATGGATACCTGTACAATTACAATTATTAGTAATATAGATATTAAATGAATATCTGTACAATTATTAGTAGGTGACTAAGCAGAGCATGGACTACAGTGAACACACATGACAAAGACCACAGACTTTATAGAAGTCATTCAAAAAGCCAAAAGAACAATAACAACAAGCAGCAACAACAACTTGTAAGTAGGTGAGAAAATTTGATGTCCAGAGTTGCCAAATTATATTATTTAAAATATCCAGTTTTTCACAAAAAAATTATAAGACATGCAAACAAAAAGGAAATATACCCTCATACATGGCAAAAGCCAATAGTCAATATAAATTATCCCCAAAGAAGCCCAGACACTGGACATAGTAAATATGTTCAATCTGTTATGATAAGTATGTTCAAGAGACTAAAAAGGCACATCTCAAGAACTAAAGGAAAGTATGAGAACTATGTCTCACAACACAGAAAATGTCTATAAAGAGAAATCAGTTATTTAAAAAGTTAGAATAATGTAGAAACTGTTATAGGAAAATACAATAACTGAAATGAAAACTTTACTAGAGGGATTTGCCATCAGAACTCTGGAAATTAACCAGGAAGAATAAAAAAAATCCATAAACTTGAAGATAGATCAATCGAGATTATTCAGTCAATGAAACAAAAATAAAATTAACAGAGCCCCAGAGACCACTGGCAAAACAACATCCATAATAAAAGTCACAGAGATTAAAAGAAACAAAGGATTAGGAAGATATATGAAAAAAAATGATGGCATAAAGCTTTACAAATTTGAAGTAAAACATTAATCAATATATACAAATAGCTCAACAGATTGCATGTAGGATCACTCAAAGTGATCTACTTTTAGATAATACATTTAAATTGTCAAAAGCCAAAGACAATTTCGAAAACAGCAAGAGAGAAGTTATGCATTGTACACAAGGGATGCTCAATAAGATTCACAGATATCTCATCAGAAACCATGGAGGCCAGCAAGCAGCAGGATGGCAGGTTCAAAGTGCTGAAATATGGACTGTCAACCAATAATTTTATAACCTGCAAAACTATCCTTCAAAAATGAAAAAAAAAGTTAAGATACTCCTAGGTAAACAACAACTGAGAGAATCTGCTGCCAATAGATGTGCTCAAAAGGAATTTTAAAAGGAGCTTGAAAGGATACATTTCATTGATACCTAGTTTATTGAGAGTTTTTAGCATAAAGAACTGTTGAATTTTGTCAAAGGCCTTCTCTGCATCTGTTGAGAAAATCATGTGGTTTTTGTCTTTGGTTCTGTTTATGTGATGGATTATGTTTATAGATTTACGTATGTTGAACCAACCTTGCATCCCCAGGATGAGGCCTACTTGATTGTGGTGGGTAAGCTTTTTGATGTGCTGTTACATTTGATTTGCCAGTATTTTATTGAAGATTTTTGCATTCATGTTCATCATGGATAGTGGCCTGAAGTTTTCTTTTTAGTTGTGTCTCTTCCAGGTTTTGATATCAGGATGATGTTGGCCTCATAAAATTAGTTAGGGAGTATTCCGTCTATTTGTATTGTTTGGAATAATTTCAGAAGGAATGGTACCAGCTCCACTTTGTGCCTCTGGTAGAATTTGGCTGTGAACCCATCTGGACTTGGACTTTTTTTGGTTGGTAGGCTATTAATTGCTGTCTCAACTTCAGACCTTGTTATTGGTCTATTCAGGATTTCAGCTTCTTCCTGGTTTAGTCTTGGGAGGGTGCAAGTGCCCACGAATTTATCCACTTCTTCCAGATTTACTGGTTTATGTGCATAGAGCTATTTGTAGTATTAACTGATGGTAGATTGTATTTCTGTGGAATCAGTGGTGATCTCCTCTTTAATGTTTTTTATTGCATCTATTTGATTTTTCTCTCCTTTCTTTTTTATTAGTCTGGCTAACGGTCTGTCTATTTTGTTGATCTTTTCAAAAAACCAGTTCCTGGACTTGTTGATTTTTTGAAAGGTTTTTTGTGTCTCTATCTCCTTTAATTCTGCTCTAATTTTAGTTATTTCTTGTCTTCTGCTCGCTTTTGAGTTTTTTGATCTTGCTCCTCTAGCTCTTTCAATTTTGATGAAGCTACAGTGAAAGATGCCAGACACAAAAGGCCACAGATTGTATAAGTTAATTTATATGAAATGTTCATAATAGGCAAATTCATAGAAACAAAAAGGAGATTAGTAGTTGCCAGAAGTTGAGGGGAAGAAGAAATAGGGAATAAATGCTAATGATTATGAAGTTTTATTTCAGGTTAATAAAAATGTTCTAAAATTGATTATGGTGATGGCTGCAAAACTCTGAATACACTTTAAAAAACATTGAACTGTATACTTTAAATGGGTGAAATGTATGGTATGTGAATTATATTTCAATTATGCTATTCAAAAAAAAAAAAAAAGAAGAAGAAGAAAGAAGAAAGAAAGATGGGTGGGGAGAAAGGAGTTTCCAAACATCTAGGGAAGATGTATCCAAATCTGGCACCTAGACAACATCTACATATGGAAGAGCAAAAGAAGACTTGGAAATGTGTTTGAGGTGTGCCATGTCATCATTCACAGCCCAGCTGGTTGGAATGGTGTGATCAGTTCACTCTAGTAATTTCGCTTCTGTTCTCTTGTTCTGGGAGCACTATGTGTTCTAGAACTGTGACTCCTGTCTTAAAACAGTCTTCTCTGAGGCTATTTCATCTAGAAAATAGAGCCAGAAATAGCTGCATACCCATTGGGTTGTTATGAGAATTAGAAAAGGCAGCAGGTGTTTAGCATAATGACTTTCATGCAGTAAAAGTGCAACAAGAAGTTATCTATTTTAAATTCCTTAACTCTACCCTCCCCACATTTACCCCATTCAGGCATGGATTTGTTTTTTATTGCGGGTTCAGCACTTAGAGTCATTCATTTATTCTTCTTACACTTGTTTTTATTCTTTGTTTCTTTGATATGGTTTATTTTTTCTTTTTTTTCATTTTAGCATGACCCAAGTATCAAGTTCTGCACTCAGCCCTGAGACAATTGTGCCACAGAGTGATGAGTGCAATGTGGAAGCTAAACACAGGATGCTTTGTAGTAAAGAATCCTATCTATTTTGTCCTGAACCATCCTGTACCCCATAACCATGCTCAGAAATCAAAGAACACGCAGCCTTTCTAAAGATTATGGATGGTTGGCAAATTTCTAATAAAGTAGTTGAAAGCAGTTTGCCACATTAAAATCTTAGCAAATCCACTGGTGCTCAGTGCTTCCTGAAGAAATAGATGAATCAGATGTTACCAAAATACAATGGAGATAATGACAAAGCTGTACACAACCTAAAAGAGCTATTTAATATTGAACTAATCTTTTTTTTTTTTTGAGACAAATTCTCGCTCCGTCACCCAGCTTGGAGTGCAGTGGTGCGATCTCAGCTCACTGCAACATCTGCCTCCTGGGTTCAAGTGATTCTCCTGCCTCAGTCTCCTGAGTAGCTGGGATTATAGATGCCTGCCACTATGCATGGCTAATTTTTAGTAGAGATGGGGTTTCACCATGTTTGCCAGACTAGTCTCCAACTCCTGACCTCAAGTGATCCACCCGCCTCGGCTTCCCAAAGTGCAGAGATTACAGGCGTGAGCCACCATGCCCAGCCTGAACTAACCTTTATCCATACTCTGCAGATGCTTTTGGATTGCCATTTCCCTTTTCCAGTTTTAAGCAAAGGGTTACACAAGCAGCCACAGACAACAGCTGATGAAACATAGGGAGACTCTCAGAGGGATATTCATCATGCAAACACCCGCACGTGTCCAGGAGGTCACATAATTCTCTCTTTAGGCTGCAGTGGTAATTGAGTAAAGGGAGATAGATGGACACTCTAGTTTGCTTCAGGAAAGCCCCAGAAATTGTAACACTTCTCCAAAACTCTGATGCTTTAATGTTGCCTGAGCACAGAAATTTCTGTTAACAGATGATTGTTTATCTCAAATTATGAGTGCTCCATGTGGACAGAACTTGTGATTTAATTCTGTGGCTCCAGCCTTATCACTTCACCTGGCACAGGGTAACATTTGGTAACTGCTTATTGGGTTTATTGTCTGAATTAATATTGTATCAATGATGTGAAGCAGTTGCCTTTCAAGCTGAAGTTCTGTAATTTCTATGACATTTCTAACTGAAAACACAACAGCTCTTATAACTTTTTAATTTTAATAGCAATCTGAACAATATAACACAATAATTAGGATTCTTTTACAGCTGCCTAAAGATGGAATTCTGACTCAGGATTCCAGGGTCTGCCTTTGTTCTTAAGATTATACTTTTGCTGAGCTAAAGTGCATTGGCATCACTATGGGATAAACTGGCTGAAGTCAAGACTCCTATGGGCATGAAGTTCTGAGACCCACCACCCGTACCATCCCCTCAGCATTTACTACAATACCTGGCACATAAGATTTAGTGGTGAACTCTTGATGAAGCTAAACCTTTGCAGCTGGTACCATATTTACCCAGTGACATTGTGTCAACTTGGCTAGTCTGAGCCACATTTGCCAGAATTTTTCTTGCATAGTTTCAGTTAGGGTGAACTGCAAGGGTTTTCTTGTTAGATGTGGAGGACGGGAGGAAAGGAATAGCCAACTTGTAGCCCACACCCATTGTGACTAATCTGCTAACTCACCTCATTAGTGAGGGGCTGCAGCAAGGCCTGCCTCTGTCCCCTTGTCCCCTGGCTCCAACTTCAGATTCCTGACTCCTGGGCCATATGTTTGTGCTTAGCTCTGTGATAAAAGGTTTCAGTTTCTAAAGGGCTCCCCTGTGACCATTGTTACAGGCAAGAGAAACTACTGTTTTAGTCCATACATATGAGATCTTAGCCCATGCTGTGAGCTCCTGCCTTCCCATGATCTACACCTCTATACACCTCTCTTTCCTTTCTGCCTGCCTGTCAAGTGGACTTTAAGCTCCAGTGTCAGAAGCAAAGACAACAGCCTTACAGAGAATGTACAATGGGTCCCCACAAGTGTGTCAGCCAATTCTCTGCAATGAGTCCCTTTATCTCTCCTGGTGGCGTCGTTTCCCTGGTTGAACTGATACAGAGGTTGATGCATTACTTTGCTCTTATCTCTGTTTTACTCTCTCCACAGTTTTCCTGGTAGCACATACTGTAATAAGTAAGCAATAAGGAGTTTCATGTTCCTGACTCCATAAATAAATGCATTCAAGGAAGTTTTAATAACACTATAATCTTAAAACTTATCTCCAACTAGATCAAACAATTTTTACAGAGTTATTATGTAAGGTATATAATACTTAGAAGACCTGCTCAAATGCTTGGCACACACATACCTTCCATAAGCACAGTAAAACAGAATCTGCCATTGGCAGAGGAGCCTGAGCATTTGGGATGCCTGAGGTCTTGCCAACTCACCATCCTTGCTTCCAAGCATTATCCCTTGAAAATGGTGGTGTGATTAGGGACCATTTTGTATGACAGAACTTCGGTTGTGCAGAAGCTATAAATTTGACACAAGCAAGGATATTTTGCAGTGACTGGGATCAAGAACCACAGACCTGAATGTTATCTCACCTCAAAGCACCACCTCGGAGCCCAGTGTTCTTCTGGCTTTAGGCAAACCCTATGGTGCTAATGCTATCAATGGCAAAGGAAAAAATGGATTGGGGACAGCTGGAACCACTAAATGGGACCCACTCTGCCAGCTTAGTGCTCTTGCTCTCGGTTGAGAACAATTTTGTTTTTCTACAAACCAATAAGAGGAAAGTAAAAACTCACATAGTCTGGGAAAGGAGACAATGATCAAATACTGAGATTTGAACTTTAGCATTCATTAAAATTAGCATGCAAGAATTGCTTGCTGGAAGAGTTTTGGTTAAGTACTAAGGATAATTATTCTTAATCAAGCAGCAATGCTCTTATTAATATAATTTAGCATACTTAAAGGAGATTACTACTGAACTCGAAATTCAAAAGCAGATTAAATATAAAACAGAACTTGCAGCTATATCTTTTCATTATTAAAAGAACACTAGTGATGTTTCAGCAGAACGTAAGACACTAAATAAATGTTGCTAACTCGAATCATACTGGTTTTGTGTGTAATTCTTATGTTTTTATTGCTTTTACAACTCTCCATCTATTTTTTGCATGTTTTAAGCAATATACAGACATTCCATTATTAAGAGATAATAATGGAAATAAGTTCTGAAAAATGCATCATTTGATGATTTTATTGTTGTAGGAAGATCACAGAGTGTGCTTACATAAACCTAAATGAAATAGGCTACTACACACAAGGGCTATACTGTGTAGTTTATCGCTCTGAGGCTAACAAACATATACAGCACGTTACTGTACTGAATACTGCAGACAGGTGTAGGATGATGGCAGTATTTGTGTATCTATAAATATCTAACATAGAAAAAGTTCAGTAAAAACACAATATTAAAGATAAAAATGCTACCCACCTGTATAGAGCACTTACTATGAATGGAGCTTGAAGGACTGGATGCTGCTCTGTGTGAATCGGAGAATGAGTGATAAGTGAATGTGAAGATCTAGAACATTACTGTACACTATTGAAGATTTTATAAATGCTGTTCACTCAGGCTACACTAAATTTATTCAAATATTTTTTCTTCAATAATAAATTAACCAAGAAAAATATATATATATAAAGGCTTTTGGGAATATTATAAACAACATTATGCCAATAAACTTGAAAACATTAAAACAATTAGTTAATTAACTATAGCTTACTCTAAATTTTACTTTATTAACTTTTTAACTTTTATATGATTTTTACTCTTTTGTAATAATATTTAGATTAAAACATAGATATATTGTGTAGCTATAAAAAACATTGTCTCTATATACTTATTCTATATGCACCTTTCTATTTTTAATTCTTAACTTTTTTACTTTTTAAACATGTTTAGTTAAAAACTAAGAAAGAACACACGCCTTAGCCTAGACATACACCAAGTCAGGATCATCATCACCACCTTCCACCTCCACATCTTGTCCCACTGTAAGGCCTTCAGGGACAATAGCATGAGTGGAGCTGTCATCTCCTATTGTAACAATGCCTTCTTCTGGAATTCCTCCTGAAGCACTTGCCTGAACCTGTTTTACAGTTAACATTGTTTATAAGTAGTAGCAGTACACTCTAAAATAATGATAAAAGTATAGTATAATAAATACATAAACCAATAACATAACCATTTATTATCATTATCAAGTATTCTTCATTGTACATAGATGTATGTGCTACACCTTTATATGTCTGGCAATGCAGTAGGTCTGTTTACCCCACTAACATCACAGATACATAAGGGTTGTACTATGACATTATAATGGCTGTGATGTCTCTGAACAATAGGAATATTTCAACTCCATTATAAGCTTATGAGACCACTGTCACATATATTCCTGCTTGACTGAAACGTCATTCAGCACATGACTGTAATTACAGAAGTGGTTTCTACCGGGTGTGGTATCTCGCACCTGTAATCTCAGCACTTTGGGAGGTTGAGGTAGGAGGATGGCTTTGAGTTCAGGAGTTGGACCAGCCAGGGCAACATGGTGAAATCCCATCTCTCCAAAAATACAGAAATTCGCCGGGTGTGGTGGTACTGCCTGCAGTCCCAGCTACTTGGGAGGCTGAGATGGGAAGATCGCTTGAGTCCAGGAGGCAGAGGTTGTGGTGAGCTGAGATTGTACCACTGTACTCCAGTCTGGGTGACAGAGTAAGGCCCTGTCTAAGAGTCTAAACAGCATAAGGCCCTGTTTACGACACCGTCTCAACATAATAATAATAATTTTAAAATGAAAAGAAGTGGTTTCTATCAACAAATAGTTTCAATAAGAATTTCATTTTTCTCTAGAACAGTAGTTGTCTACCTTTCTGACAAATTACAATTATTTGACAGGAGTACGTTTCCAGTGATTTTGATTTAATTAGTCTAAGGTGGATCACTGATCTTTAGGCCATTTTTAAGATCCATCTTTTAGTAACCAATAGAATAATTAGAAAAAAACCAAGAATATTAAAAATTTAAACACCACTATTAACCACTATTAACAGTTATAGAACATTACACTCAATAAGTGTAAGTTTATTTTAATAGCATCTGGAGTCTTTAACAAGGTATATTTCATTTTGGGATAACATGGGGAGAAATGCCGGATATTGTATGCACCTATGCGACAACCCTGCATGATCTGCACAGGTACCCAAAAACCTAAAGTAAAATTTAAAAAAAAAGAAATTTAAAAAAAAAAGAAAGAAGCTGCTAGAGTGAGCCTCATTAACAGCTTTTGAATCTTTATGTTAATATTTGTTTCTTTAATGAGTATTTTTGGTAGTTTTTAAAGGGCCTGTAGAACAGTGGGTTGTGGAACATTTAAACAAGAATATCTTGAGACATTGCAGTTGGAAGAGTTATTTAAATGCCAAAAGAAGTGTCATGTCTACATATGTGTCTAAAGGAAGATTCATTTTCAGCTTGGACCCAATCTTAAAATTCTAGTTTAAGTCAAAATTTTGGAAGCACCTCTAGAAGAGCACGGAGTTCTGAATCCACAATTCTGCTATTTGAAAAATAAATACTCAAAACTCAAAAAAGAGAGACCGGACTTCCCCGCAAATGACTGGGTGATGGCAGTCATCTGTAAAGCAAACTGGATGGAAACAAGACTCCTTAGCAATATAATTGCCAATAACGTATGTTAAATGAGACCTGCACAAGGCTTAAACACAAGGGTTGATTGAAAAAGTCAACCTTAGCCACACCAACTAACATGGGCTGAGATCTACCTGGAACATGGAAGGGAATTTTCAGTAGATGGGCAAGCTAAGAAGATCAATTTTCAGACATCTCTTGAAGCAATTCTGTGGTGAAAAGGAGTTAGAAATTAGTATTAGGAACCCTCAGGATACCTTCTATAGAGTGTTACATGGAATAATGACTCAGTTAAGTATATTAAATTGTGTCTGGTCCTCAAAAAAAATCTTAACAAATCAAAAAAAAATTATAGTATTTTATCATATGAGCTTCAGCCACAACATAATTATATTAACATTCAGTGGCATTAGTATATTTGGGGAAAAAGGCCCAAATATTTGGAAATTAAGCAAAATACTTCAAAACAATAAATTGGAAAAAAATAGATTGCAGATGCATTAGAAAATATTTTGAACTAAATGATACTAAAAAGAGCATTTCAGAATGTGGAATATGGTCAAAGAAGTGCTTTGAAAAAATTTTATAGATGCAAATACTTATTATAGAAAAAAAGAAAGGTTTACATGTATTTTCACCCTAAGAAGTAGACAGTGAAAAGCAAGTTAAACCCAAAATGGAAGAAAAAATAATAATAAGAGTAGTGATCAATGATCTAGGGAAAAGAGAAAAATTAATAGAGCCTAAAGTCGATTCTTTAAAAAGTATTAATAAAATTGAAAAGTTTCAAGCAACATCAAAGTTGTTGTAAAAAAGAGTTAAAAAAAAAACTATCAGAAATAAAGTCGACAATATCTCTACTTACCTTACAAACATTAAAAGTATAATAAGTAATGATTATGAACAACTTTTTGTAATTTGACAACTCAGATGATGGACATATTGGAAACACAAGTGATAAATCTGACTCAAAATGAAATAGAAAACTCAAACAGTCTTATATTTAGTAAAGAAAGTAAACTAAAAATTTAAAACCAGCTTTTCACAAATAAAATACAAAATAATTATCCTGGCTAATACTATTAAACTTTCAAGAGTGAAATAATACTAATCTTAAACAAACTCTATACATCTTTTCTTTCTGAAAGAAATGTTGAAGCAGCATAATCCTGATACCAAAACCAAAGAGAGTATTATCAGAAAAAAAAAAAAAAAGAATAGGAACTAATACCCCTCTTTACCAGATTGTTTACTAAAGATCAGTAAACAAATTTAGCAATACAGACAGTTCCTGCTTTATGATGGTTATAATTAACAATTTGTTGATTATCAGATAAATTTTTGGCTTATGGGTCTTTCTGGATGAAACCCCATTGTAAGTCAAGGAACATCTATACATAAAAAAATGTCAATATATAACCAAGTAAGTCTTATCTCAGGTAGTCCAGATTGATTTAATATGTATGTATATATGTGTATATATATATATATATATATATATATATTTTGTTGTTGTTGTTGTTGTTGTTGTTGTTGTTGTTATACTTTAGGTTCTGGAGTACATGTGCAGACCATGCAGGGTTGTTGCATAGGTATGTACATGGCCAGGTGGTTTGATGCCTTCCTCCTCCCATCACCTATATCTGGTATTTCCCCTTATGTTATCCCTCCCCAACATCCTCACCCCTCACTGTCCCTCCCCTAGTACCCTCCAACTGATGGCAGTGTGTGTTGCTCCCCTCCCTGTGTCCACATGTTCTACTTGTTCGACCCTCGCCTTTGAATGATAACCACGTGGTGTTTGACTTTCTGTTCTTGTGTCAGTTTGCTGAGAATGATGGCTTCCAGATTCATCCATATCCCTATGAAGAACACGAGCTCATCGTTTTTTAAAGCTGCATAGTGTTCCATGGTGTATATGTGCCACATTTTCTTTTCCAGTCTATTGTTGATGGACATATGGGTTGGTTCTAGGTCTTTGCTATTGTAAACAGTGCTGCAATGAACATACGTGTACATGTGTCTTTATAATAGAACAATTTATAATTCTTTGGGTGTGTACCCAGTAATGGGATTGCTGGGTCAAATGGTATTTCTATTTCTAGGTCCTTGAGAAATCACCACACTCTCTTCCACAATGGTTGAACTAATTTGCACTCCCACCAACAGTGTAAAAGTGTTCCTATTTCTCCATATCCTCTATAGCATCTGTTGTCTCCAGATTTTTTAATGATCACCATTCTAACTCATGTGAGATGGTATCTCATTGTGGTTTTGATTTGCAGTTCTCTAATGACCAGTGATGATGAGCATTTTTTCATATGTTGTTAGCCTCATCGATGTCTTCTTTTGTAAAGTGTCTGTTCACATCCTTTGCCCAATTTTGAATGGTTTGTTTGTTTCTTTCTTGTAAATCTGTTTTAGTTCTTTGTAGATTCTAAATATTAGCCCTTTGTCAGATTGGTAGATGGCAAAAACTTTTTCCCATTCTTTTGGTTACCAGTTAGCTCTAATGATTGTTTCATTTGATGTACAGAGCTCTGGAGTTTAATTAGATCCCATTTGTCTATTTTGGTTTTTGTTGTCATTGCGTTTGGTGTTTTAGCCATAAAGTCCTTGCCTATGCCTATGCCCTGTATGGTTTTGCCTAGGTTTTCTTCTAGGGTTTTTATGGTGTTAGGTCTTATGTTTAGATCTTTAATCCATCTGGAGTTAATTTTAGTGTAAGGGGACAGGAAGGGGTCCAGTTTCTTCTTTCTGCACATTGCTAGCCAGTTTTTCCAACGCCACTTATTAATATTTTTTAAAAAATCAATGTTATCTGTCACATTCAAAGAACAAAGGAAAAAATTATCTCAGTAGATGTAAAATATAAAACTAACATAAAATTTAGCAGTCTATTTCTGCGTGTTTATTGAAAAGAATTGAAATCAGAATCTGGAAGAGATATCTACACTCCCCTGTTTGTCACAGCATTATTAATAGCCAAGGTATGAAAGCAATCTGAATATCTATTGACAGATGAATAAATAAAATGGGGCATTAACATAGAATACTGTTCAGCCCTAAACAAGGACATTGCAATACACATGGATCAATCTTGAGAACATTATGCTAAGTGAGTTAAGCCAATCACAGAAAAATAAGTACCGCATAATTCCACTTAACATGAGCTGTCTAAAATAGTCAAATTTATTGAATCAGAGAGTGGAACAATGGTTGCTCAGAGCTGGAAGGAGAGAAAAATGAGAAATTATAAATCAACTGGCATAATATTTCAGTTAAGCAAAATCAGTAAAGAGCTTTGCTGTACAACATTGTGTTTGGAGAAAATAGTATTGTATTGTGCACTTAAAACATTGGCTAAGAAGGTAAATCTCATCTTAAATGTTATCACAATAAAATAGAGAAAGTATTTGATAAAGTCAAAATCCATTCATGATAAAAGCAGAAAACTCTGAATAAAAGGGAACTTTTTTTCATAAGAAAAAGAGCATTTACAAAAACCCTACAACTACTATTATATTTAATGGTAAAGTTTTTAGAAATTTTCCAAAAGATCAAAAATAAAGTGATGATATCTTCTCTTATATTTCGAATCAACATTATAATGTAAATCCTAACAAGTTCAATAAGACAAAAAGATGTTAAAAGGAATAAGTATTGAAAATGAAGAATAAAGCTGCTATTATTTACAGATGGCACTACTGAGTATGAGGAAATCCATATGGAATCTAAAACCAAAATGAAACAAACTTCTAAAACCAATAGGTACATTTATTAAGCATGGAAAATACAATATTTCTATTTATCAGCAAAAAAATCAGAAATTTTAGTAGAAAATTATTTCATTTAAAATACCATCAAAAGAAACTTACACCCATCTCACATCTATCGGAATATCTACTGTTAATTAGAAGAATGAGACCTGTTAGTGAGAATGGGGAGAAATTGAAACCCTTATGAACTGTTGATAGAAGTGTAAAATGGTGGAGCTATTATAGATCTGTAGGCAGTTCCTCAAAAAATTGAAAATAGAATTACTATATCATCCAGCAATTCCACTTCTAGGTTTATAACCACAGGAATTGAAAGCAATGGGTCAAAGATACTTGTATATTCATGTTCATAGCAGCATTATTCACAATTGTCAAGGGACTGAAACAATCTAAACATCTATCAACAAATAGATAAAGTGTGCTATACACATAAAATGGGTTATTATATAGTTTTTAAAAAGAAGGTAATTCTGACACATCCAACAACGTAGATAAACCACGGGACATTATGTTAAGTAAAATAAGCCCGTCAAAAAAGAACAAATACTGTATGATTCCTCTTACACGAGGTTCCTAGAGTACTCAAATTCATAGTGTCAGAAAGAATGATGGTTGCCAGAAGATGGGGTAAAGGGAAAATGGGGAGTTACTTTTTAATGAGTACAGACTTTCAGTTTTGCAAGATGAAAAGAGTTCTGGGGATGTATGGTGGTGATGGTAGATAACAATGTGAAAGTACTTAATGACATTGAACTGCACACTTATAAATGTGTAAGATTTTTATGCTAGTACTGTGCTACTTTGATTACTATAGCTTTGTAGTATAGTTTGAAGTCAGGTAATGTAATACCTCTGGCTTTGTTCTTTTTGCTTTGATTGCTTTGGGTTCTTTTTTGATTTCATCTAAATTTTAGAATTTTTTTTTCTAATTCCATGAAAAATGACATTTGTATTTTGATAAGGATCACATTGAATATGCAAATTACTTTGACTAAAATGATCATTTAAATAGTATTATTTTTTCTGCTGTATGAGTATAGTATGTTTTTGTTTGTGTCATCTAAAATTTTCTTTATCATTGTTTTGTAATTTTCCTTATAGAGGTCTTTCATCTTCTTGGTTAAGTGTATTCCTAGGTATTTTTTCTTGTAGCTATTGTAGATGAAATTGCCTTCTTGATTTGTTTTTCGGCTTTATCACTGTTGGTATATAGAAATGCTACTGATTTTTGTACACTGATTTTGTATCATGAAACTTTATTGAATTTATTTATTAAATTCTATACTTTTTGGAGAAGTCTTTAGGGTTTTTAGATATAGGATCTTATCAGCAAACAAATGCAGAGAAAACAGAATGCTTATACATGGTTGCTGGGAATGTAAACTAGTACATCTTCTACGGGAGATAATAAAAAGATTTCTCAAATAACTAAAAATAGGATTACCAGTCTATCCAGCAATTCCATTACTGGGTATCTATCTACCCAAAAGAAAAGAAATCATTATAACAAAAAGATACCTGCACTCATGTGTTTTTCATGAGTGTTTATCATAGTTTTATTCACAAAAGCAAAAATATGGAATCAACATAAGTGTTCAAAACAGATGACTGAATTTTTAAAGTGTGTGTGTGTGTTTGTGTGTGTGTAAACACGTACACATATATACACACACAGTGGAATACTACTCGGCCATAAAAAAAGAGCGAAATTGTGTCTTTTGCAGAAATATGAATGGAAACAGAGGCCATTGTTCTAAGTGAAATAACACAGAAACAGAGTCAAATATCAGACATTATCGCTTACAAATGGGAGCTAAATAATGTGTATACATGGGCATAGAGAGTAGAATAATAGACATTGGAAACTCTAAAGGGTAGACGGGTGAGAGCAGGGTAAGGGATGAGAGTGTAGTTACACTAAAAGCCCAGACATTGCCATTACACAATATACCCATGTAACAAACTGCACTTGTCCTCCTAAATTTATACATGTAAAAAATGCTTAAGATGACAACTTATTTTTTTTATTTTACCACAATTAAAATAATAATAAAACTGCCTAATGAACTTAATAAATGTAATAAAAGATGTATAAAATCTCAGTAATAGTAACTACATAATACCACTTGAGATAAAATAGATTCAAATAAAAAAGAGCTCACATTAATGGACTAGAAAACTTTTTTCTTTTTTTCTTTTTTTTTTTTTTGAGATGGAGTCTTGCTCTGTTGTCCGTGCTGGAGTGCAATGGCATGATCTCTGCTCACTGCAACCTCTGCCTCCTGGGTTCAAATGATCTTCCTGCCTCAGCCTCTTGAGTAGCTAGGACTACAGACATATGTCATCATGCCCACCTAATTTTTTTCATAATTTTAGTAGAGACAGGGTTTCACCGTCTTAGCCAGGATGGTCTCAATTTCCTGATCTCTGATCTCTTGATTCGCCCACCTCAACCTCCCAAAGTGCTGGGATTACAAGCTTGAGCCACTGCGCCTGGCCGAAAACTCAATTTTTAAAAAAATATTCATTATCTTTAAGTTAATCTATGCTAGGAGTTGGCAAACTATGGCTCGCAGATCAAATCCAGACTGTTTCCTCTTTTTATACAACCTAGAAGCTAATAAATTTTAAATTTTTAAATGGTTGAAAAAATAAAAGAATGTGTCATAGAAACTGTATATGAGTCATAAAACTTACAATATTTACTACCATATTCTTTTCAGAAAAAAATTTGTCAACCCTTTTCTGTACTTAGAGTCATTGAAACTCTAATCAAACTTGTCAATATAAATCTGTGGTCTATTATTTACAAGAAAATATTTTTTGCAGAAATTGAGTAGATTCTAAAAAAAATTTGGAAACAGAATAGCCCCAGAATTCCAGAATGATTTTTAAAAAGAAGATCGAAGACCTCACTACTGTTTTTCAAAACTTACTGAAAGCTCACTGAAGGCTGGGCACAGTGGCTCTGCTTATAATCCCAGCACTTTGGGAGGCTGAGGCAGGTGAATCACCAAGTCAGGAGTTCGAGACCAGCCTGCCCAACATGGTGAAACCTCCATTTACTACCTGTAGGGGCAGGTACCTGTAATTCTGGCTACTCAGGAGGCTGAAACAGGAGAATTGCTTGAACCCAGGTGGCGGAGGTTGCACTGAGCTGAGATCCTGCCACTGCACTCCAGCCCAGGTGACAGAATGAGATTCCGTCTCAGAAAAACTTACTGAAAAGTTATAGTAATGAAGGCAATGTAGTATAAGCATAAGGACAAAGAAATAGGCCATGAAATAGAACAGAGTCTATTCTGAATATATGTGTGTTTTAGGTGTTTTGTTGTAAGTGCCAAAATATCAACTGAGATTACTATTTCTTTCTTTGCTCCTACAATGGCAAAACAATTCAATAGTAATGGGATAATCTTTTTTAAAAAATGGCACTAGAGCAACTAGATAAACATGTGTAAAATAAAAACCTTCATCATTGCATCACACCATACATAAATATTAATTCAAGATAGATCATATACTTAAAGTAGAATTTAAAGTAGAAAGCTTCTTTAAGAAAACATGATAATATCTTCATGACCTTGTTGTAAAGATTGCCCAAAATGACTCAAAGTGTATTAACTGTAAATTTAAAAAATAATAAATTGGAATTCAACAAAATTAAAAACTTCAATAAATTAAAAACTTCTACTTATTAAACTACATGGTTCTGCAAGTGAGAAAGCAAGCCCGAGACTTAGAAAATGTATTTATAATATACATATGAGAAAGGACTTATGTTCTAAATAGAGAAACAATTTATAATAATCAATAGTAAAAAAGACAATCTAATTTCAATATCAGCAAGAGACATGAACACTTTACAAAGGAATACATAGGATGGCCTGCAAAGTTTATGAACAAGAAGCTCAACGTTGTTAGTCACCAGGGAAATGCAAGTTGGCACTACAGTGAAACATCACTACAGAGTGACTAAAATTAAAAACCCTGCTAAAATCTAACAGGGACAAGTACATGGGACAATTAGATCTATCATAAATTGCTGGTGGTAGTATGTAATGCTGCAACCACTTTGGAGAAAATGTTGCCAGTTTGAGGCAATGTCAGCCATTACAGAAATCCTACCGTATGGCCCAGCATTTCCACTTTTAGGTATTTACACAAGAGAAATAGAAATAAATGTTCACAAATATAAGTTGCCTAAGAATGTTTATTTTATGGCAGCTTTATTTATAGTAGCCAAAATCTGGAAACAACCCAAGTATTTATCCACAGAAGAATGAATCAAAAACTATCCTGTTTTCATATAACGGGTATATGGCTCATCAATAAGATCAGCAGTATTCCATCATGTAGCTGAGCTCTCCAAAAGAGAACTCACAAGTATATAAATAAATCTCAAAAACATTATGTTGGGTGAAAGAAACCAGGCACAAACCATATACTATATAATTCTATTTCTAAGAAATCCAAGAGTGGTCTGACCTTTGGTTATTACATTTGGAACACTATTTCCTGTAAGAGGTGAGAGTTTACAGGGATGAGGTATGGGGAACGTTTTTGGTTAATGGAAATGTTCTATGCCTTGACTGTGGTGTTAGGTACATGGGTATATACATTACCAAAGCTTGTTGAGCTATATACTTATAACTCATTTCTGCTTACAACTCATTTCATGTACGCATTTCATCATTTGTATTTGTAAAATGTGTTTAAATATTTTTGTGTAGTTGTTTTCTATTTTATTGACCCTGACTGATGTATGCAGACACATGGTGCCAGGCACAGAGTCTCTCACTCATCTATGTTTATTCATTGCTTGAGTGGGAAAATGAATGAATGTCTGTACTGAAGAGGTAAGAAGGTAGAATAGATCAATGCAGGTGAAACTGTAATTCAGATGGACAACATAAATTAAATGTTGTGCTACATCTTTTTCTCACAAATCCTCACTGCTCTTAGGACGCAAACTTTTGCAAGCTTGTCTGTAACTGAGCCCGAAATACAGGGTCATCAATTTTTGAAGTTATTTTAAATTAGAAAAACTGTATAAGTGTCAAATATATGAATATACTATATGTATTAGTATTAATAACTGGGACATTCAAGTAGCAAAATTCAGTGCTGTTATAAAAATTGACATTTTTCCCTAAGCCATCCTTTTCACTCAAGATGTATATGAAATGGAAAAGTATATTGCTTACAGCCTATAAGCTATTCACTAATTTGTTCATTTGTTCATTCACTAAACATTTGTTTATTGAGCATTTGCTCCATGTTGGACACTTAGCTAGAAGCCAGGAAAAAACAATAGTAAGAAACTGTTCTTTCTAAAAATAAATTGACATGCTAGTTGGAGAGAAAAATCACCAGCAAACAAATATAAAGACTGTTGGGTGTGCTATAAAAGAGACAGGTATAGAGTAACATGGGTTTTTGCCATTTCTTTTGGAGAAAAATGTGTATATAGATAAAATTATGGTGGTCAACTTCACCAGACATCTGCCCAGTGGCAAGTTTCTTCATTGTTCACCTCTTGTTCTCATTCTTTAATCTCAGAATTTTACTCCAACTGTGTTCCCTCCCTGGAAATTCTATCTCCATCTCTTCCTACCATATCTAGATACCTTCTTTTAAAAAAAAGGCCCAATCCAGGTTCCACTAAACACCTTTGATTCATATTTCTCTCTTCTGTATCCCTGTGGCTCTCATATGTTACTATGTCCTTTCTCTACCTGCTCCATGTGAGGTTATCTGTGCTGCATTGCATGTTGTAAGCTCCTATGAGAACAGAGGCATATCTCAGACTCAGCACTTGCTAGCCGCATTAAATCATGGTTGCCACAAAGCAGATGCTAAAAAGCAGAAGTTGGTTTCATTAGTGCATAACTGTTGAGCCTATCCTGCACAAAACATTGGCTTTTTTTTCTTGCTGAAGGGGCTTGAAGATGTTTGGAATCCAGACTCTCTTGATCCAGTCTCCCTCCCTGTATCCAAACACATTCTATTTCAGCACAGCTGCTGCAGCTTGCGCACAAGCAGATGCCACGGTGTGGAATTTCTCCATGCAGCAAGTGTGCAGATGTGGAAAGTCTGTAAAATACAGTATTATTGCACCAATGGCTACTTTTGGACTTTTCTGTTGCAGCAATTTGCTGAAGTGTCAGTGTGATTGAGGTGACTCATGTGGGGTTGGCTGGAATGGGAAATATGAACACTCTCCAATCATCTCCACCAAAATGAAATAGGCCTGTGTCTCCTTGGGAAAAACTTTTCCCCCTGTAATAGAGTGGGGATAGCCACAGAATATAACAGGGCTGTTTTCGCATATGTCTAAAAGCTCTGGTTGCACTTTGGTCCTTGGCCATCAGTCTGGGGTGAAAAATGGCATGCCATCAGAGAAAGGCAAAATGACCATGTCTGGTGGCTGGGAGGTGGCTGAGAGCAAAGGGTTACCAACTGCATTTCAGAACAAGGCCTCTAGCTGTGGTTCTTAGCCCTGACTGCTCATAAGAATCTAACAAAGGGCTAATATACAGAATCTACAAAGAACTAAAACAGATTTAAAAGAAAAAAACCAAACCCATTCAAAAGTGGACAAAGAATATGAACAGACACTTTACAAAAGAAGACATACATGAGGCCAACAAACATACGAAAAAATGCTCATCATTACTGGTCATTAGAGAAATGCAAATCAAAACCACGCTGAGATACCATCTCACACCAGTTAGAATGGCGGTCATTAAAAAATCTGGAGACAACAGATGCTGGAGAGGATGTGGAGAAAAACACTTTTACACTGTTGGTGGGAGTGTAAATTAGTTCAACCATTGTGGAAGACAGTGTGGTGATTCCTCAAGGACCTAGAAATAGAAATACCATCTGACCCAGCAATTCCATTACTGGGTATATACCCAAAGGATTATAAATTGTTCTAATATAAAGACACATGCACATGTATGTTCATTGCAGCACTGTTTACAATAGCAAAAACCTGGAACCAACCTAAATGTCCATCATCGATAGACTGGATAAAGAAAATGTGGCACGTATATACCATGGAATACTATGCAGCCATAAAAAACGATGAGTTCGTGTCCCTTATAGGGACATGGATGAATCTGGAAACCATCGTTCTCAGCAAACTGACACAAGAACAGAAAACCAAACGCCTTATGTTATCACTCGTAGGCAGTTGTTGAACAATTAGAACACGTGGACACAAGGAGGGGAGCATCACTCACTGAGGTCAGTGGTGGGGGCTAGTGGAGGGACAGCGGGGATCGGGAGGGTGGGGAGGGATAATGAGGGGAGAAATACCAGATATAGGTGATGGTGGGGATGAAGGCAGCAAACCACCCTGCCATGTATGTACCAATGCAACAATCCTGCATGATCTGCACATGTACCCCAGAACCTAAAGTACAATAAAAAAAAAAAAAAGTAGAATCAGGCCAAGTGAATCAGAATCCCTAGGAGTGGGACCCATTATTAGCAAGCTTTAGAACTCATCAGGTGCTTTCAATGTGCAACCCAATTTAAAATCCACTGAGTAAAGTGATAGGAGATAGTCCAGGGCTTTTCACACCTGAGAGCTTACCCAGAGAGCTTCAAAACAGCATGTGATAATTAATTTTGTGTATCATCTTGACTGGGCTAAGAGATGCTCAGATATCTGGTCAAACATTATTCCATGTGTGTCTCTGAGGTTGTTTCTAGATGAGATGAACATGTGAACCAGTAAACTGGGTAAAGTAGATTACCCTCTCCAGTGTGGGTGGCCTCACCCAATCCATTGAAGGCCCAAATAGAACAAAAAGGCTGACAGCCCACTCCACCATGAGAGTAAGAGGAAACTTCTGTCTGACCGTCTTCAGCTGGGAGGTTGATCATTTCTGCCTTTGGACTTGAACTGAAATAACTTGTTAATTCTTCTTGGGTCCCAAGCCTGCTTGGAAGTTATACCGCTGGCCATCCTAGGTCTCCAGCTTGCCAACAAAAGACCTCAGGACTTTTTATTCTCCATAATCACGTGAGCCAATCTCTTATAGTAAATATACTCCCACCCCCCACAAGCCCTGGAAAACCCTAATATACTGCAGGTGTGTTAATCCCATCTCTAAGATTCAGTTTCAACTGGGAAGCTATGGTCCAGGGCTTTTTAATTTTTTCTCAGGCCGTTCTATTAAGGCCAGACTTCAGAGTTTTGATGCATTTAAGTGATCTCGGACAAGTTACATAACCTTGTCTAAGATAATTACCTTGGTATTTAAGATGAGAATAACTATACTCCCTTACGCAGTTATTTCTGAAACCTGAATCATACATGGTATAATACCTGGCACATAAATAATATGAGATAATATCACATCTGCGTGCAACTTGCAAAACATTTTTTTCATAGTAAATGCTCAATATTCATGTTGCTTTGTTTTGTTTTTAAATAGGGCCTTGTTCTGTTCTCCATACGGGGTCTTTCTCTTTATGATCATGACTCCCTGCAGCCTTGAATTTCCAGGCTCAAGTGATCCTCCCACCTTAGCTCACCCCACAAGTATCTGGGACTGCAGGCACATACCACTATGCCTGGCTGGCTCTTTTTTTTTTTTCTTTTCTTTCTTTCTTTTTTTTCTTTTTATACAAATGGGATCTCACTATGGTTGCTCAGGTTGGTCAGTATTTATTTTGAAAAAACTAGAAGACATTTCCAGATCATCAATCACTTCATCCCCATCAGATACAGTTTGAAAGCTATATATGTCTCAGATACATCATTCTTTTAATTTGCCCCATAACAATAAATATGAACTTTCTGTCTTTGTATTCATGATAGAAGAGTTGACCCAGTAACAATGACCTGTATGCATTGGCCCATCTTATAGGACTTTCTTAATGTTTTTGCCTGCTTCCAGTTTCTTGAAGTTTATTATATGATGTCTGGAACTGAGTGTCTAAGTACCTTTCAGTCTCAGCTTGGCTCTTTTCAGAGAAATAGGTGGTGATAGCAAACAGCTTTCAACTGACCCTTGGGATAGGATTTAATGAAACACTATTTGGATATGATTGGTCTGAATATTAAGCGTGTATTTCTTATTTATGCTGCCATAGCAACATCTGAAATACCTTAAACAGTGTATTTAACCTTGAAACAAAGCAATGCCCATTGGCTGTAGGGTCTGATTTGTATTCATCCTGTCTTTGTTTCATTGAAAACACTTAAAAATGAGCTTCTGTGTAGGAAAGCACTAGCATGTTTAGCTAGTCATAAATCAATGGGTATTTAAGTGAAATTATCTATAATAATTATTTTAGATTATTTAAGTATCATTTTTACTTTAAACGATTACATGAATTTGAAACCTCAGTAATAGCAAATAACTAAGCCTAAACAGAAATATGTTGCAGTTATAGTTATCTGAATATGTTAACATTTAGGGAACAGTCAGGCGCATTACTGGCCTTTAGAAAAATAGTATACTTCATGTAGACACTAATTAATCAATAAAACCCTAATTGGATTCTATTAAGTATTGGAAACAACATTTCAACTTAAATATTCCATGTACAACCCTGACACATTCCCAAGCAGCAATAAAAGCCAATTAGCATGGTATTTGAATTATGATTATGAATGCGATCACCACCCTCATCTTCATTAATATTATAACAATTAAAAAAAGCACAGTAAGGAATGAATCAGGCAAATTCTCCTGTACAGGTGACTTATTTCTTTGCTTTTGTTGAGAAATTTAATATTCCACCAAACTGGCTTTTAAAGAAGGTGAGCTTTAAAATTTGAAAGCCTGAGATGATTGTTTCTCATTCTTTACTAATTGTGTCTGTATCTGAGATTAATGTCTCCATCTTCAAAATGGGAATGACAGCAGCCATTTGCAGGACTGTGTTGAAGATTGGAATTGATATATTTGAGGAATCCAGCAGAGGGCTGGACACATTGGAGTCATGCAGAAAGTGGAAGCTTTGGTCCAGAAGATAGAAGTGATATTAGAAAGAAACCCTGGGCTCAATTCCCATCTGCCATTTTCAGTGTGGAAACCTATTTTACTGTGTCCAAGTAGCATCTGCCAATCACTGCTTGAACACCTTTATTGCTTCAGAATTTATTTCCTCATGGAGTACCACAGTTTTATTGCCAGACCAGGCAGAAATGCCCTCGTTATTAACTCCCGTTGCACCAATTTTTATCATCAGTAATAACATAGACTTTATTGAAATGCTTTCATAACTAATTTTTTTCAGGAAATTTAACCAACTGTTTGATACCACAGGCTGTGGAGCTAAACTGCCTGGGTTCACGTCCGAGCCCTGCTGTTGATTAGCTGTGTGAACTTGGACCCGTTAACCTCTCTGTGGTTTAGTGTTCTCATCATTAAATGTGGACAATTCCTGTCTCTTATATTGTGAATGGTAGCTATTATGGAATTCTATTCATTTCACTTCCATTTTCATACTAAATATTTCGAGCCCTCTCTTAGCAGGCTATGGTGTACAAAGCCCTTTCCCAGCCTAGTGAAGCATGCCTGGATGTCTGTTTGACACGGAACCCCCTGCTAAATTGATCATTTGATCCACAACTTTGTGCAATGCATTACATCTTTCCATATTCGCATGACAGCAAAATTCTCTTTCTTTCCAGCGTGTCAATGAGGAAACAGAGGCTTAGAAGGGTCAGGTAAGGTAACTTCCTTCTCCACAGTCACCCAGCTTGTATTAGATTGGTGCAAAAGTAATGGCACCAACCTAATATGTGGAGAGCTAGAAATTACAAGAAGCCTCCAGATGCCAGAGCTTAGTCACTTAAAAGGGCTTTGCTTTTGTTTCTCCAGCATGAGCCACTGGTAGGCAAGGAAAGAAAGCCAGAAGGCATGAGAACAGAGCTGCAGGAGCCTGGGACCCCGGCTTCAGGAGTGGCTACTGCAAGGAGTAACAGTGCAAACCAGATTTCACAGCCATGGCAAAACTGTCTGATCAGGTGGCATCCAGAAGGTTTAGACTTTGTTGCTCAACAGTCAGAGGAGAATGATGCTGATTCCCACGGGTAATGGCAGGCCTGCATGTGGAGCTGGTGCTGTAATATGAACCCTCAGCTGAAAACATCAGTCTTGACTGCATAGCGCACAGAAGTGTAAGACAATATTCACCACTAAAAAAGATGAATGTAATTCAGAAGTGACATTCTGGCAGCAATGTCTTTATGCAAAGGATAAGTTGAATAGTCAAATTTTTTGATACAAGTGACAGTAGAATAAATCTGAGGTGGCACTGGGTCTTATGATGACCTTCAAATCATATTATATAAGTAGTTATCTCCTTTTATTACCATTATTATTAGTACTATAATTATTACTTATAAAACCATTCCTCGCTCTTAGGACTGCATGGATGGAACTGCTCAGCTGCTGCTCCCTGAGGTAAGGCTTGATCCTGAACCATAACCTCAGGTAGAAACATTCTAAAACTGGACCTCAAGGTAGTATAAAGTGACCACTCTGCGGACCTCGAACATTATCTCAAATTTTTTCCTTAGCATTAAAAAGTCAACACACAGTTGAAATAGATCCTAAGCCCAAACCTCTTGTCTCCAAATCCCACTCGCTTTTGGTAGCCACTTGTGTGATGCAAATTTAAGTCCAAACACTGAATGTATTTTATTAAGATACTTGAAAATTTTTCCATATTAAGTTGAAGTTTCAATCAGTTTGCCTCACAGACTTCCTATGTTCCAAAAGAATTCGAATTAAAAAGCCCACCATATGAGTGTCTGATTCCATTTATACGAAATATTCAGAAATGTCTGAAATAAGGAAATTCTGAGAGACAGAAATTAGAGGTTGTCAGGGTCTGGGAGGAGAAACAGGGAGTGACAATTTAATAGGTACAGGGTTTCCTTTTGGGGTTATGAAAGCATTCTGGAACTAAACAGGTGTGATGGTTATACAACTTCGTGAATATACTAAATGTCACTAATGGTAAGTTTTATGTTTTTCATACTTAATTCCAATTAAAAATCTTTCAAAAACATTATTTTAGGAATATTGCATCCAATGGAAGTGAGGAGGATTTTGTTGGGGGCAAAAAGGTTGGAGATAAAAAACAGACCTTTGTTCTAATCCTGGCTCTCCCCTTCCCTAACTCTGTGACCTTGAATAGCTAGCCTGATCCCCTGAATCTAAGGGAAACATAAGCTTATTGTAGGAGTGGGTAACTTAGGTCAAACATGTTGCATAGCATTTGATGTATAGCAGGTTCTTAGTAACAGTAGTGGACACACAGTCATGGTGATACAGTAGGTAAGGTGATGTAGAGCGTGGTTTTATTGCAAAGAAGCTGGCTGAAAATGTGCAGCAGTGATTCCCAGAGGCCTGGTTCTGGTGTGTGCATATTATTTCATCAAGTCTTTTGTCTTTTATGTCTCCCTGAGCTGGAATTCAGTGCAAAGTATATTTTGGCATTTCAATAAAATAAAACCAATCAGGAAAAATTGTATCTACCCAAATTATTCTACTTCTAAGCCAGATATCAATACTACTGCTTAAACAATGTAAGATGTGGGATAAAAAACAAAGTTATCATGAACAAAATATACAAGGTTAAGGTACTTATTAATAGAAAACTACACATTCTAGAATATATGTATTCTACCAACACATTTAGCAGTGTCATCTTTTGGCTTGATGACTGGGGCAAACACAGGTAAAATACAGCAGGTAAAAATACAGGTAATATAATTACATCCCCTAAGACATTTGGCATTTGCTGTGATTCATGCATTGTCCTAAGGCAGATTATATATATTTACACAACTCTGTGATATGGGCACTATTGTTCTCATCTCATTTAAAGATGAGAAAACAGACAATTAGAGTTAAGTGACTTCTTCATGACTGTGTAAGTAGTAACACGTGCAGCCAGGACTATAAATTGTTTTCAGTCACTGCTTTACAGCAACGTCTCTGATCCATGAATGTGTATAAGTTTAATATTGGATTGAAGCATTTTTAACTGGGATGTTTATAGACAGCAAATCTATTTACTGATGCTTATTAAAACATAACATGTAAAAAGAATTTTATGCAGTATGATGCAGTTAACTCATCCATCTCCACCTGCAGAAAAAACATAAATATTTTTCTTTCGATTCTGTACACATTTCTAATTCCTCTTAATGTAGGAACTTATGATAATTTTCTTTATGGACAATGGAATATTGTGTTAGGCGTTTGGGGTCCCTTCCAAAGCTTTTCTCTTCTAGAGTCAGGAGTTTTGGATCACGTGGAAAACACATGCAAAGATCAAAGGCCAATGGAGTAATGAAGTGAGATTTTAATGATCTTGAGGTTCACAAAATCTTCACAAAAGCGGGTTGCACTGGTTAGGATGTCACTGACTTCAAGTTGCAGAAATGTGCAACTTGAACTGCCCTAAATGGTGAGAGGTCAGCAGTGCCATGCAATGAGTCACACAGAGGTAGCGCCATGCAATGAGTCACACAGAGGTAGCTAGGCTATACTTGGTTCGGTGCAAAGGTGCAAAGTCTCGAAACTCTCCTTAGGGACTCTTAGACTTTCCCTGTTTCTGCCATGCTCTTCAATATGTTGTCTTTTGTTGAGATATGTCCCTTTATGGTTGCAGGACGATAGCCTCACCTCCAAGCATCATATCCTGGCAAAATTGTGACAAAAAAAAAAGTCAAAAAGAGCAGAGAAAAGGGGCTTCCTTTAAACACTTGTTTATTTTTATTTAAGAAGAATATAGTTTCCAGAAGCCTTGTAATGTGACTCATTGGCCAGAACTGAATCCCATGGCAACCCCTAAGTGCAAGGAAGCTGAGAGAATAAATGGCATTCTCAGCTTCTACAACAGGAAAAAGATTCAGTCAGTAAGAAGTAGGAGGAAAATGGCTTTAGGAGTTTAACCCTCTGTGCTAAATGTGATAGGTCTTAGTTGGGGTTAAGTGGGGTTTTCTACTTCCTCCCCACATCTAAATCCAGAGGCCAGAATGCCTGTGAACACCAGAAGCAGACTGAGAAAACAATATCAAATGGGCAAGCTGCTGCTCATAGGGGACCTGGCAGACTCAGTTTACTATCAATTCTAGGCAGAACAGAGATATAGCAGGAGAGATTGCCCTTTTGGGAGACCCTTCCCGTGTCTGCTTTTCAAGAAGTGGTGACAGAAAGCACAAAAGTGCCCTTTATACCTAAGCACTAGATGTGAAAGAGGAAGTGCAGAGCCTAGTTTCTGTCATGAGGAACAGGAAACAGATGTGCCCCTCAATGGGATAGATCCAGAGCACGGTCCGGGTTCCAATCAATCAGAATAATTGTGCCTTTTCTCTGGGGAGATGGCCAAAAGATGACAAGTGAGTCTGGGAGGATGGCAGAATAAAAAAGCAGCTTTCTCCCTCAGAAGAGTGCTTTTGGCTGGAATCTAATCAGTCTTTTGGATTGATTGATGTTAAGTGCTGGTGTGTTCTGCTGATGCTCCTCCGTACAACTTCCTGCTTCGGCCACCTCATTTATGCTGGGAAAAGGACATTCACGGAAACCTTCACTGATCTTCGAAGAAAGTACCTGGTCTCTGTGGACAGATGCAAATGCTCAAAGCTCATTTTCAACCCTAGTCTTTAACCATCCATTCTTACGGAGGCTTGCGTCCCTCATCATGTTCTAAATACTGGTGGCTGCTTGCATTTTGTATGATACTGGGGCTGCCTTCTGATTGCCTGCTTGGCTCCTTAGTTCTCTTAGTCTAAGATTGTGGTCTCTTTGTTGAGTCTCTGCATCACTGCAGAACATGTGAGGTGGGGATGAGAATGATAAGGAACTCTTGTTTCGGAAAGAATACTTTCAGTTGATGCCTGAGCAGGAAGTTAATTAACCTGTTTCCTACTTGAGTAGTCGGAACACATCCTCTGTGACACTGTTAAGCATCAGTCCCCAGGCCCCCCAAATCAATAGGGGCATTATTAATCAATCACCATTCTGCACCTAAAAACTGATGACACAAAGCTATCAATGAATGGTAATTGTTTTTTCAAGATCATAGACTAAAGGAGAGTCTTTAGACTATGATCTTGAAATTCACCCAGGTTTGAATTCAAGATTTGAACAAAGTAGAGCAGAGGCTAATGAATAATAAATCCCGTATGAGAATTTAGAGTAGCCACCAGTTTCCAGACTCCAGGTGGGTGGCGGTGACTGGGCATTCACCCGGACTTTGATGCATGGTACGAAAAACGGAGGACTGAGTAAAGCCAAGCTATAAGTTTCCAATCTAAATTATTCCAAAGCAACATCTATGTTTCAGAAAGACATAGATGTGGATTCTGGTAAGGGAGGCTTATCTAAGATCCAAGTGCTAGAAGTCAGTCCCTAACACTTTTCAAGGGCTGCCTGTATGTTGACGTTAACTCTATGTATGCGGGGGAAGGTGGGGCATGGGGTGTATGTTTGTGGTGGAAGGTGAGAGCATGCAAGGTGTAAGGAAGGACTCTCCAAGCTGATAGGCCACTGAACATCTGTGTGAGACTCACTCCATCTCAATCTCGAGGAAATAAAACTAGTATTAAAAGATTTCTTCTTAAGAAGGCACAGACCTTCTTCCCCTGAGTTGACGGCGCATTTTGTCCTTGTTCCTCTGTACTTTGTCTTTGATGCACAAACATGAAGCATTTTAACAAAGCTGTTGAGCATAAAGCACATTGGAGCCCTAGGAAATCCTGGGACAGCTGCCAGGCCCCCTCTACTGAAATGAAAACTTAACATTTTATCCACATTTGGTGAAAGCCTAGTCAAAAGGGCAACATTATCTGGAGTAACACGTGGAAAGTTCACGGAGAAAAAGAAACAAAGAAATAAAAGTTTAACTACACTTGGAGGCATGTATTGGGGTGGGACTAATTTTAGGCAATACTAAAAATGTCTAGAATTTCCACCCTTCTCTGTTCTCAAATAAGTCTAAGCAGAATCAAGCTGTTTAAAACATTGAATATTGTTATATTATAATATGTTTATGGGGGCAATTATTTTTCATGTTAAATTTGTTAATGCATAGAGCAAAGCTAAATAATAATTGTGAATTCCATAACTGCCTTTTGTGAAGGGAGACATACAATATCACTTTATCATAGGTGTCAAATTAATGTTGCAAGTGAAAGATAATGCCTAAATTCTCTAAGCTCATCATAAAAATACCTGACCTTGCAGTGTTTCTTAAATGCATTTTATGGACCAGCTGCATCACAATCATCAGAGTGCTTATTGAAAACTCAGATTCCTGAGCAACTCGTTTAGATCTCTGGAAGTGCTATTTTGGAGTTTATCTTTTACCAAGCTCTGGGTGTGTATTAGCTTCCTATTGCTGCTGCCACAAGTTACTGCAAATTTGGTGGCTAACCACTCCAATTTATCATCTTACTCCTCTAGAAATCATTTTCACTGAGCTAAACTCAAGATATCAGAGCTTTCTGGAGTCTGCAGGGGAGAGCCTGTTTCTGTCCATTTTCTTAGCTCCTGGAGGCTGCCTGGAGGCCTTGTCTCATAACCCCTTACTTGTATTACACCACCCACCTGCTTCTGTCACAATATTCCTACTTCTTCTGTCTCTTGCCTCCCTCTAAGGACACCTGTGATTCACAGAACCCACCAGAATAATTCAGAAAATTCTCTCCATCTCAAGATTCTTAATTACATCTGCAAAGTTTTGTTTTGTTTTGTTTTGTTTTGTTTACCATATAAAATAACATTTCCAAGTTCCAGGGATCAGGACAAGAACATCTTTGGGTTATTGATCAGCCTGCCAATAAATGATTCCTATGCAAACGCACATTTGAGAAACATTGTCACGGAGTAGAGGGAGGCATGATTGAGTAACAGGTGTTTCAGTGTGTAAGACTTGAATAGCGGCTAAGTGACCTAGATGATAGGCTACACATACAAGATATATGTATGTAATACACTTATTCCCACGCAAGTATAGATAGCTCAATTGAAAAGTCGAGAATGAGATGCGTTTTTAGAAACAGTTTGGATAACATTTCGGGAGAAAGCTGAAAAGGAGAAGAGCTGTTTCCGCCCTACCTTAGCCTAAGTGAGATGGATTTGCAAGGGGCTCTCAGCTTGAAATGTATCTGAGAACGTAAGGTCTAATACCTTACTCACAAATAACAAATACAAAGGTGAGTTTCAAAACAGACTAATCTATGAAAAAATTTTACAGACTCTGCTCCCTCGTTTCTAAATTCAACTTTTATTTTTTTTCAGTTGATCTCATCCGTCTGCCAAACCTTTGGTTCTATGAATTTACCTTTCAGTTTTGGTGATATTTATTACTCTTCCCGACATTACAAATGCTGATCTTATCTAAATACTCAGGGAAAAAAATGACTTTCTAAGCCTTATTGTTTTCTATTCTCCTTGCCCAGGTAGTTTTTGATGAGAAGATGTCTGCAATTGCTTTTTTCTATGCAATGAATCTTTGATTTCCACTGCCTTAACATTTTTCTCATCATCTTTAAAACGGTTTAAATATGATGTATCTAGGAAGTCTTCCAAACTGCTTTCTATTTCTTTTATATATGTATTCTACCTGGATGTCTGTGAATTTTATGATTTGTGGGTGGTTTAATGAATGCATTTATTATTTTTGGAAAATTCCCTGCTACTATCTCTTCAAATATTTCTTCTCCTCTATTCTTTCCTCTTTTCCTTTCTGATTCTAATGATACATATGCTAGACTATTTGACATTGTCCTGTAGCTTTTTGATTCAGTTTTTCTTTTCTGGCCTGGGCTTTAGCAGTTTTTAATTCTCCCAGCTGACTCTTATGTGCAGCTAAAGATAAGAGTCACCGAAAGATGCTGTAAGTTGCTCCCACCTGAGTCTTCACAATGGCCCTCCTCTTGTGTCCCACCCCAGAGGGTTAATGCACAGGCAGAATAGGGCAGACCCAGAGCACCCAGATCGAGGACGCCCGGGAACTCCTCCCATAAGCCTCCTCAGATACCCAAAATACATAATTTACCAGTAGGGGAAAATACACCCTACTGGTAAATTAGGCACTGAAAGACCCAGTTGAGGTGTGTGTTGGCTTTGTTGTGTTGCGTTGGGCTGGGCTGCCCACCTCACATGCAGGTCATCTTCCATACATATTCATAACAAACAGTTTGCCAGGAAAGGGGGAGATCCGGAAAACAGGGACCAACCTAACAGAACCAAGGTGTGTTGCAGGAGACTTACAGGCAGAAATTGGGGCTCAAAGAGGAAACGTACTGGTGAGTGTGCCTTTGAGAAAGCTGGTGTAGCTAGGAGCCGTCCTAGGGGCACCAGCCTTGAAGGGAAGGCAGCAAGGACAAGAAAGGGACGTGTGATGGAGGGAGTTGATAAAAAGGAAGGTCCACATGAAAGGGGTACAGAATCCAAAGGCAAAAAAGCTACATCCCACGTGTTACATAAGCAATGCCTGTGTACTGCACTCACTGTATTTCTTACTGGAGCTATATTTGCTTTTGCCTTCCAGAGTACAGAGGCCAGCATCCCTCCTATTATTAGGGGATATAAAAGTCCTGGCTGGTGGGGGGTAGAATTTCAATAACACCAACACCATTAATTATGTTGCCTAATCACTTTAAGGTATTTAATTCAGTGGTTTAGTGAACTTAGTCAATCTGCAGGCAGTTTCTGAGCATTTATTAAATGCAAGGCACCTTGCTAAGGCCCTGAGGCATCTGAATACATCTAGATTTCAGAATCTGTACCCGAAGGAAGCAGCGGCTACTCCTACTTCCTTCTAGTGACCTCAATAAAATTCACTGGAGGTGATGGAGAAATATCCAGGGCATCAGGAAGCCTGCCCTTGTCCTGGCTCAGAGATTCCCAGGTCATGCGACTGAGAGGAAGCTGCCTCCTCGCTCTGATTCCTAGTCTTGAGGAATAGGGAATGTGTAGCTGTAACCAAACACAGGTTCGGGTGCTTGTGGCTCAAAAGTCAAACATGAGGGAAGAGTTGGTGAGAGGAATAGCAGGTTTATTTAGAGAGTCAGTAACCTGAAAAGATGGCAGACTGGTGCCCTAAAGTATCAGCTTAAGTGAGTACAAATTAAAGCTCTTTTATATTAAGGGCATGGGGAAGAGGAGGGGGCTGAGATCAAGAGGTGATGACAACTGCAGATATCTGCGCCCTGTGAGGGCCTGAAGAGGTTGGGACTTCTTTGTCCTTGGTCAGGTTGCAACGCTCCCATAAATCTTCTACGAAACTTAGTTAATTGTTTATATAGTTCTCTTAATCCAAGAGTTAGTTTTAGAAACTACATGACTCCTTTTTTTGCACCTTGTCTCATTAGCCTACATGCAGAATGGGCAAAGGCCTCTTAAATAAAACTGGAGTTAGTTTTGTTCATTGTATCCCTATTTCACTGCCGTATATGTAAAACTAGTTATTCTCTCCTGGCACTGACATTTCTAGTTTCTATGACACTGTGTTCAGACACTTAGAAAGCTTATTACAATGTGAAAAGGTAACGTTGGCATTCTTTAGGTGATTCTCAGTCAAAAATAGCAAAAAGGTTCCTGATAACCCTAAGTCTGCCATATTTCCCACCTCCCACCCCTGGAGATCAGGCTGGAATTCCGAATACAAACCATTGTTGGACTGGAAGCTACCCAAGAAAAATCACTGAACTTCTTCCCATAACAAAGATATATAGTGAGCGCCTGTGTCAAATGCAAGTCCCTTACAATCTCCCTTTTGTTTATGATTTCTCTTTTTGTATCCCATATGCGGTCAAAAGATTTGGGATGGGATTTCAGATCTAGGCAGGGTTTATAGCTAAATTTCACCTGAACATCTTACCCTGAGGGAAATGATACAAAGGATCCCTTCATTCTTGGCTTCCTGGAGATGTTTTCTCATGGCTTGGTTGTGAGATGCAGGCTGGTTTTGGTCTCTGCCCTTCTTAGCAGGCAAATCCTGCCACTCTAGTGACTGTGGGTGATTGGCACCACCTGGTCAGGAGGAGGCTGGGTCAGCATTAATAATCTGTAGCTTTCATTTGCTGCTTTCCCTTTGATATACCTGCCTCTGTCTTGTTATGATGTACAATACACAAATCAGCACACATGTTGTCACAGAAAAAATATGTCTCCCCACTGCTGGCTGGAGCCAGGGCCAGTAACAAAAGGCCTCATCCATTTGATGGCAGCAGAGCCACAGAATGGTCTTCACAGGTCAAGCCCAGCTTTTTTCACATGCCTCTGTCATCTGATAACTATCCTCTGGTGACCTTGTCTGTTTCTCCTCTCTGTATCTTTAATCCCCAGGTTTAGAATAGCAGCATTCATGAAGCTGACCAGGAATGTTATGTCCAAGTGTGTTATCGCCAGAGACAAGATTACTCACATCTCTTCTTTAAGAAGTGAAAATATTTTAACTTAGTGCGAACCTACAGTAATCAACGTTCTGTTATTTCTTTTGTATGTTTAGAATGCTGAAATGTTTTTGAAGTTAAATAAACAGCATTACATTAAAAAAAAAAAAAAACCATGTGATACTGGCATAATGACAGACATGTAGACCAGCTGAATAAGAATGGAGAACCCAGAAATAAACCCTCACATACACGGCAAAATGATTTTCATCATAGTTGCCAAAACCATTCAATGGGGAAGAGACAGCCTTCAATAAATAGTGCTGGGAAAACTAGATAGTCACATGAAGAAGAATGAAGTTTAACTCGTACTTTATGCCATATGCAAAAATTAACTGAACATGGATCAAAGAGCTAACTCTCAGAGGTAAAATTATAAGACTCTTAGAAGGAAGCAAGAGAAAGCTTCATGGCATTAGATTTGACTGTTGTTTCTTGGCTATCCCACCGAAAGCACAGGCAAAAGAAAGATACGTTGGAAATCATGAAAATTAATCATAAAAACTTTGTGTATCCAAGAATGCTATCAACAGAGTGAAATGACAACCCATCAACTGAGAGAAAATATTTGCAAATCTTGTACCTTATAATAAATTGATAGCCCAAATTTTATTGTCAATCTGAAATCATTGCAAAGATAAAAACTTAATTTTTTTTCTTTTAACTTTTATTTTAGGTTCAGGGGTACATTTGTTAAATAGGTAAACTCACATCACCATGGTTTGGTGTACAGATTATTTCATGACCCAGGTGTCACGTTCATGACTACACCAACTGTTATGCTCAGGGTTAGGTTCCACCCCATGCTGAGGTCCGGAGGGAGTGGATGAGTAGGAAGAACACTCAGGGGCCGTAGGCAGGTGAAAGATGATTTTATTCAGCAGCGGCTTCCATCAACAGCTTCCTCACACTGCTCCCCCTGTCTCAGCTGCTTAGTCCAGCGGCCCCCACACACAGTTACACAGTCACTGTCCCTTCCCTTCAAGGTCAGCAGCTTAACTCTTTCTCTCTCTGGGCATGAGGGAGCCAGGCTTTGTCCTGGCTCCCATCTGTCCACCTGCAAAGATGAACACTTTGGCTCTCTCTCTTTCTCTGGGCCCCAGCGTGCCTATACCAGATCAGCAGGGCAATTACACCTTTTATAGAAAACAGTGGTATAGAGCCAAGTGACAGCCTTCCCAAATAGCGATATAGAGCCAAGCGTAGCCTTCCCATGGCTACACGGCTGTGATATCAAGTGGAGTTATAGGCCTGCGCTCTGAGCTCACTGAGTCACGCGGGATGTAAATGGCCTACCTCGGTCTATCCCTGACCAAAACACAGCCATGTTCCTTACACTCCATGCCCTAGGCCGAGGGAGACACAGGCTTTGGATACATAGGTTACACACATAATCTTTGGGTACACAGGCTCGAGATACACACACAGGCTTTATACATAAGTTTGGGGCACATCAGTTTGATATACAGCCTTGGCACACAGGCCTCACGTTCCACCCCCTACGCGGAGGGAGTTTTCTTAATGTGGCTCCGTGCACGTAGGGCGGCACTCTGAACTCACACGTTGCAGCAGCAATACAGAAAGCAACAACCTCCCACTCATATTCCTGTTATGCTACCTATAATTATTAGAGCCCAACATAGGGTAGAGCCCAGAGAGGCCCACTGTCTCTGCAGGAGGTTGTCAATAAGGCGCTCAATTACCTTAATCTCTCTTGACACCTGTTGTACAGCTGCTGTTATGATCTGGTGGTTGTCAAGGGTAAGTGTACAACATTGTGCCTCTACAAGGGCACCGATGTCACCCTGGGCAGCTGTGACTGTGTCTAAGGCCATCTGGTTTTGCAGCACCAACTTTCTGATCTGATTAACCTCATCAGTTAACGAACAAAGAGTACTTGAGTATAATTCAGGGCCTGAACTATGCACTCTGCAAGGGCTGTAACTTGCATTTCTACAGTAATGACACCTGCTCCAGGCAGTTATTGCTAAGGGGCAGAGACACCAGGGGTCCACTACATTCGCAAAAAGCAGGAAAGCAGCGCCTCCCAATTATAATGGCGACAGGCAGTGTGGGAAGCAAAGTGGCAGGATCATAAGGCCACCCCGAGGTACAATGTCCAGTCCAATTGGCTGGCAGATATGGCCATCCTGTGTCCCAACAGACCCATAAACTCCCAGGAGGCACAAAGTCCATGGGGGCCTGGCCCTGGTAAGGCCACTTGATCTACCACACCATTGGTGTGGTGACAAGTGTTACGTTTGCACAAACCCCAGCAGGCAATCATCCCACAGTGACTTGTGCTGCTCTGTGCATTATGGTACCTGCAATGTTGGCATCATGTGTTCTCCCATTAGCCAGCCCTATCCATCATGGACACTACGAGTCAGCCAGGGGGTGGGGTTGTCATGGGTTTTGTGACACCCCCCTATCCAAAGCCCACCATGTTGTATTGCACTCATTGTAGGACCCCAAGTCTCTAGCTATGTCCAGTTCTGCACAGAAGCTGGGTGTACATGACAGGGCAAGCCATCCACCCTTGCTGCTGGAAGGGCAGTGCAGATCCGACAACTGGAGATGTTGGTCACCTTGGCATAGGCATGGGCCCAGTCCACGATGCTGTTGGAACATGCCAACCTGCAGAGATGGTACCTTCCCCTTCTTTATGGCACAGGTTCCTCAGTCCAACTAATGGTCTTCTGCCTTCCCAAGGGCTGCCATAGCAGTGATCACTTCATGTATGCGGTGCCCCACATAGGAAGCAAGAACAGCAGCTAGAAAGCCAAAAGCATCCAGGGCTGCTGAGCCCAGCACAAGATCCCTCATGTGGGAGGTAAAGTGTTCATCATCTGGTCCCTGGGTATTCAGATCAAACGGCCTGCCACATACCCAACTCCCAGAGTGCCTTCACCAAATCGGTATATGATTACCATTTAGTCACATTTTCTGGTATCTCTCCAGCATCATTCCAAACAGTCCATATGGCTGCTGCCATTAACCACTCCATTAATATGTGGTCACTGCGCCCTTGTGGGGACACGATGTTGTACATTATCCCTGACAACCACTGGAACGTAATGTCAGCTTTACAAGAGGTGTCACAGGAGATGAAGGCGATTGAGTGCCTTACTGACGAATCCCCACAGAGAAAGTGGGCATCTCTGAGCTCTACCCTATGTTGGGCTCTAATAACCATAGGTTGTAACAGGAGTATGAGTGGTAGGTTGTTGCTCTGTGTATTGCTGCGGTAACCTATGATCTCAGAGCGCTGCTCTACATGCACAGATCCCCACTTAAAAAACTCTTGGCCTAGGAGGTGGAAGGTAAGGCCTGCCTGCCAAGACTGTATATCAAGCTGATGGGCTCTAAACTTATGTATGAAGCCTGTGTATGTATATCGAGCCTATGTACCCAAAGATTATGTGTATAACCTGTGTATCCATGTCTCCCTCGGCCAAGGGTGTGGAGTGTAAGGAACATGGCTGTGCTTTGGTCAGGGATAGGCCATAACATGGGAAGGCCATCACTTGGCTCTATGCCAGTATTATCTGTAAAAGGTATAATTGCCCTGTTGACACTGGGAAGGTGTTGGCACCCAGAGAAAGAGAGAGAAAGCCAGAGATGTCCATCTTTATAAATGGACATGGGGAGACAGAACACAGGCTTGGCATTCTCATGCCCAGAGAGAGAAAGAGTTAAGCTGCTGACTCTGAAGCCAAGGGAGAGCCAACCATGCTGCTGCAGGTGTGGGGGCGGCAGAAGCCACAGAGCCAGAGCCGACAGCCAAAATAGGGTGAGCAGTGCAGAGAGCTAGTGTAAGAAAGCTGTTCATGAATGCTGCTGCTAAATACAATCATCTTTCACCTGCCTACGGCCCCCTGAGTGGTCTTTCTACTCATCCACCCACTCCATTCAGACCTCACCATGAAATTTGGCACAGTCATAAACCTGACACTAGGTTATAAGTATAGTAGACAATAGATATTTTTTCTGATCTTTTGTCTGTGATCTTCAAGTAGCCCCCAGTTTATGTTGTTTCATTCTCTGTGTCCACGTGTTCTCATGATTTAGCTCCCACTTATAAGTGAGAACATGTGGTATTTGATTTTCTGTTCCTGCATTAAGGACGTGACCATTTTTTTAAGCTGCATAACATTCCATGGTATATGTACCCTATTTTCTTTATTCAATCTACCATTGATGGAAATTTAGGTTGATTCCATGTCTTTGCTATTGTGAACAGTACTGCAATGAACATACATGTGCATGTGTCTAGTGAAATGATTTATATTTCTGTGGGTATATACCCAATATACCATTGTGACTGGTGTGAGCTGGTATTAGTTTTTGGCTTTGATTTGCATTTCCTAGTGGTTAGTGAGGCTGAGCATCTTTTCATATGCTTGTTGGCCATGCGTATGTCTTTTTCTGAAAAGTATCTGTTCATGTCCTTTACTCACTTTTTAACAGCGTTGTTTTTTGCTAGTAAATTTATTTACTTTCCTTATAGATTCTGGGTATTATACCTTTATCAGGAGCATAATTCATAAATATTTTCTCCTATTTTGTAGGTTGTCTGTTTACTCTGTTGACAGTTCTTTTTCCTGTGCAGGAGTGCATAGTCTAATTAGGTCCCATTTGTCAATCTTTGCTTTTGTTGCAATTGCTTTCAACGTGTCATGAAATCTTTGCCAGTATCTATGTTCAGAATGATATTTCCTAAGTTATCTTCCAGGATTTTTATAGTTTTAGGTTTTACATTTAAGTCTTGACTCCATCTTGAGTTTATTTTTGTATATGTTGTAAGGAAAGGGTCCAGCTTCAATCTTATGCATATGGCTAGCTAGTTACCCCAGAGCTATTTATTGAATTGGAAGTCCCTTCTCATTGCCTAATTTTGTCAGCTTTGTCAAAGATAAAATGGTTTCAGGTATGCAGTATTATTTCTGGACTCTTGATACCATTCTACTGATCCCTTGATTCAGTGTCTGTTCTTGTATCAGTACCATGCTGGTTTGGTTACTGTAGCCCTGTAATATAGTTTGAAGTCAGGTAGAGTGATCCCTCCAGCTTTTTTTTTT
>NW_016107482.1:473488-503825 GCF_001604975.1 Cebus imitator | reverse complement strand
GTATAAATTTTAAAATAATTTTTTTCTAGTTCTGTGAAAAAAATGTTACTGGTAGTTTCATAGGAATAGCATTGAATCTATGAATTGCTTTGAGCAATCTGGCCATTGTACTGAGATTGATTCTTCCTATCCATGAGCATGGAATATATTTTTCCATTTGTTTCTGTTATCTCTGATTTATTTGAGCAGTGTTTTGTAATTCTCATTGTAGAGATCTTTCACCTCCTGGATTAGCTGTATTCCTTGGCATTTTATTCTTTTTGCATCAATTGTGAACGAAATTGCATTCTTGATTTAGTTCTTGGCTTGGCTGTTGCTGGTGTATAGGAATGTCACTTATTTTTGTACACTGATTTTGTATCCTTGAAACTTCAGTAAAGTTACCAGCTCAAGGAGCTTCTGGGCTGAGACTGTAGGGTTTTCTAGACATAGAATCATGCCATTTGCAAAAATGAATTGTTTGACTTTCTCTTTTTTAATTTGAATATGTTTTATTTCTTTCATTGCCTGATTGCTCTGGCCAGGGCTTCCAATACTGTGTTGAATAGAAGTGATAAGAGAGGACATCTTTGTCTTGTGCCAATTTTCAAGGGGAATGCTTCCAGCTCTTGCCCTTTCAGTATGATATTGGCTGTGGGTTTGCCATAGATGGCTCTTACTATTTTGAAGTGTGTGCCTTCAATGCCTAGTTTATTGAGCGTTTTTAACATGAAGGGATGTTGAAAGGCTTTTCTGTATCTCTTGAGACAGTCATGTGATTTTTGTCTTAGGTTTTGTATGTGTGAAGGATTACATTTATTGATTTATGTACATTAAACCAACCTTGCACCCCAGGGGATAATGCCTACTGGATCATGGTAGATCAGCTTTTTGATGTGCTATTGGATTCAATTTGCCAGTATTTTGCTGAGGATTTTTGCATCTATGTCCATCAAGGATATTGGCCTGAAGTTTTCTGTTTTTTTATTGTGTCTTTGCCAAGTTTTGGTATCAGAATAATGCTGGCCAAGTAGAATGAGTTGGAGAGGAGTCCCTCCTCCTCAATTTTGTGGAACACTTGCAGTAGGCATGGTACCAGCTCCTCTTTGGACATCTAGCAGAATTTGGCTCTGAATCTGTCTGGTCCTGAGCTTTTTTTGGTTGATAGGCTATTTATTACTGCTTCAATTTCAGAGCTCATTATTGCTCTTCTTGGAGATCTCATTTATTCCTTGTTCAGCCTTGAGAGAATATTTATATCCAGGAATTTATCTACTTTGTCTAGATTTTCTAGTTTGTTGCATAGAAGTGTTTGCAGTAGTCTCTGATTATTTGTATTTCTGTGGGGTCAGTGGTAACATTCTTTTTGTCATTTTTAATTTGTTTATTTGGATCTTCTTTCTTTTTATTAGCTTAGCTAGTGGTCTGTATTATTAATTTTTCCAAATAACCAACTCCTGGATTCATTTATTTTTTTTGTATGTTTTTTGTATCTCAGTGTCCTTAAATTCAACTCTGACTTTGGTTATTTCTTGTCTTCTGCTAGCTTTAAGGCTAATTTGAACTTTCTTCTTTAGTTCTTCTAGTGGTGATGTTAAGTTCTTAAACTGAGATCTTTATGACTTTTTAATGTGAGAATTTAGTACTATTAATTTCCCTCTTAACACACCTTAGCTGTGTCCCAGAGATTCTGGTACACTGTATCTTTGTTCTCATTAGATTCCAAGAACTTCTTGATTTCTATCTTAGTTTAATTATTTACCCAAAAGTCATTCAGAAGCAGGTTGTTTAATTTCCATATAATTGTATGGTTTGAGTTATTTTCTTCATATTGAATTCTATATTTATTTCACTGTGTTTCAAGAGTGTGAAGAAACCAAGTTTTAAGAAGTTTATTCAAGTGAAGACTTTAAGGGGAGCTGCTCAGAAAACAGACCCCAAAGGGAAAGGGTCGGTGCTCTGAAACGAAGAAGCTGAGGCTTCGCTTATGGGCAGAAGAAAGCTTTGTGAGATCACATTTTCCATACAGTGCTGACTTAAAAGTTAAAACAATTTGATTGATTACAGTTTTTCCTTTTTCATAAAAGGTAGATTTAACATTTCATCTTGAGCAGTTTGATTAAAAGTTTTCTGCCACCTGGCCTGGGTACTATACAAAAAACAAAGGAAGGAAATTAATTTATAATAAAGGGGTCAGTAATTAAGAGGGAAGGGATCTTATCTCTGGAATCAGTCTTTTACAGCATTTTACAGGGCAAAAAAAAAAAAAAATGAAGAAAAGAAATGAGTTAATCTATAATCAGATAAGCAAGGGTTGCAGCAGCTTGCTATGTGACTTAGGTCCCACAATCACATTTTCTTTAAGACTCAAAGTAATTTAAAGTTCCAAAAGCTTTAATCTAAATTATTTTCACAATATAAAAAATTCCTATGATTCAACAACAACAAAAAAAAACAAATAGCCAGTTTTTAAAATTAAATTTTACTCTTTGAAATATTTTAATAATAAAATTTAAAAAGTATACTTCACTTTTCAAGTATCTTTTTAAATTTCTCATTTTATACTGAGTAGAGTTCAAAGCAACCTTCCTTCATCCTCCTCCGTCTTTCTCATCTTCTCTCAGCATATAGTAATCAACAGGCAGTTAACAAATATTTGTGTAATTTATGCCTAGAGTTTTATATTTATGTTTTAAAATGAACATACCTGTTTATTATTCCCTCCTTAAGAAACTGGCTTTTTTTTTCCTTAAAATTTTTTTTTCTAATTTCTGCCTAGAGAAGCATTATCTGGAAATATTTTTCCAGAGTTGGATTCATGTGTATTGAGGCAATACCCCACCTTTTATTTTTAAGAAAGGAGGCAAGGCCTGTAGTAAAACTAGCTGCCTGCATTAGATGGGATGGAGTGGTGAAAGGCTGCTGGTGTCGATGTAAAGACTGAAAATCTAATCCAAGCTGAGAGACAAAATCGAAGGAAGGGTATTCCAAGCAAGGAAACAGTTTATGCAAAAGTGAAGAAATCTCCAAACAGTCAGCACTTTTGAAATGCAAACAAGTGTGGGAACAGGGTGGAAAGAAGAAAATAAAGAGGGGCTGAAACCCAGGGTGTGTCTTGGCAGAAACCAGATAACAAAAACCTCATGAACTGTCCCAAGGAATTTAAGTTTATAGCAAGGGACTGAATGTTCATGAGATCACTCTGGCAACCCTGGGGGGATTGGAATTGAAGAAACATTGTTGTTGGGGTAAATATCCAAGATCTGTTGTCTCATGGCCACAAAAACTAGGACATGGACACACAGACACTGAGGTTCAGAGTGGAAGTTTAATGGGCAAAAGAAAGAGAAAAGCTCTCTATGCTAGAGAGAGAGGGGTCCCAACTGGGTCCACGGTAAAATACCCGTTTTACAAAGGAGCTTGAGGAGGCAGTGTCTGATTCACATAGGTCACGACAGATTGGTTTGAACAGGTGTGCCATTTGCATAAAGCATGAAAAATTGGTTAGAACTAGGTGTGCCGTTTGCATAGGGCATGAAAGGCTGGCCACCGCCACCCTAATCTTTTATTATGCAGATAGGTTCTCTACCTGACAATGTTGTTTGTTTCCTTACTGTACACATGGTAACAAAGAAAAGGAAAGATGGAACCTCCATGTTGAACATGGCTGACCCCAGGTAGCCCATTTCCATTGGCACAGCTGCCTGCACTCCCCCATGCAGTTTCCAGCTTTGTTATCTATATTTATAACTTGATTTTTCAAGCTCCTGTTTGCTAGAAAAAAATAATTTTGGGGGCTGCTTTTTGTTGGAAGGAAAGCCTTGCCCAGGACTCTTTTACCTCACTATCTGCCTAAATAATTTCTTTCTGTCTCCTGTATCAGAATGAAGAAGAGGTGCAACTTGGATGAGAGATCAGTAGCAATCTAGCTGGGAAATCGTGATCATCTGAGAGGACAGTGGCCATCTGGTTGAGTGAAAGGCAACAGGTGGAAATAAAATGAAGGCAGTAGGTTTGATGAGTAACTGACCACCTGCGGGGGAATAAGGATGTTTGCCTGAGAGGATGGAGTGTTAGAATGGTTTTGTGGAGGGTGGACAGTAGAGGGGTTCGAGTCAGTACATTTAGGCAGAGATGCCCTACCTCTTGGCTTATCCTAGTGAGTTCACCTGGATAAAACTTTGACTCCGAAGCAGTGACACTCTGCCTCACCTACCTTGTAAGTTCTTCCATTATAAGGCATAGAAAAAGACTCAAGTGTCTATTTAATTTGATTCATCGTGCAGGTTAGATTTTTTTCTAGAATAACCTCAGTCTCCTAAATTCGCATTAGTATTATTTAATAAGGCTCTCAACAATAGAACAAAAGCTGCTTCCAGATTTCAGGTGCCCACAAGGAACTCCATGGAAACACGTCCTATTAATCCTGCATGTTCTTTCTAAGCCAAACACTGACCCATGGAACCCCTCAATCAAATGTCTCTGCTCTTCTCCATGGTGTCACTATTACTGCCTTCACTTTTTCTCTTTAATGTCACCTTTTCTCTCTCAGCTTACCTCTTTCCCCTGGGCAAAGATGTTGCTAAAGCTATACAACCAAACTGCCTCCCTAATCAAGATTGGGAATAATAACATACCACTGCTCCCGTGGAGCATCCCTTGCTTTTCAGGGCTGCCTGACACTTTGCACTGAGCTTCCTACCTCCAGGTAACCTTCTTACCTGCGGCCGAGTAAACGAGTCCACCTCCCATACAGTTGTTTTTTAGGATTTGCTAGGGATTAATTCTTTCTTTTCAGCTGTTCCTTGTCAGAGACCACGAATGAACAAAGAAGAACATCAAGAAATAGGAGATAGGCTGCGTTTGGCTTTGCCTGGCATTCACTCCTGTTTACCAGGCCAAGTTTCTCGATGCTGCTGTGACAAGGCATTGTTGTGGGTGGAAAGTGTGGAGCTATAATGCATGTGGCTGCCACACAGCTGGCTCTGTCAGCTTGGAGCTAGCATGGAGTGAACCTGCCTGTTAATTTATACATGAACACACACTAATCGCTCATTCACACCCTGGATGGCTGGTTTGTTCTTGCACGCAGATGAGTCTAAAAAGCTATGGCCCTCTAGCATTCCACAGATGAGATTATCATTAGGAATGGCGCTTCCCTCTCTGACTCAATGGAAGAAGTATCATGGGCTTCAATCCTAGCCTCTCATTCTCTCCCTATTTAATACTAATAATATTTAGCAGATGTGAGTCCATTCTACTGCTACCAGATCCATGTAAAGAGCTTTACAGACAGTCGCCCACCCAGTCCTTGCAAACATCTGCTGAGGAGTCACTACCTAACAGTGGATGTGTCCCCCATTTCTAAAATTTCCCCAGAACAATTGCCAACTTCCTTCCTGGACATAATAATTGCTGCTCTAATTTCCCTGCTCTCTAACCCTATCTTTAGATCTACACATCAGTTCCTGCATCCTCGGGGACCCCTGTTCTAATGCTTTATTCTTTAACTCTGTCCCAGCACACTCTATCTAACATAGTTCTAGGACCATGGACGTTATGGTGGCTAGGATTTATCCACCAGCCAGGTCACCTCTAGCTTATAATAATCACAAAATTTAAATATGATTTTATACTTACCTCCAAACTCGTTGTATACATTAAATATATGAATAGCTTACTGTATGCCAACCATACCTTAATAAAGTAGTTTTAAAAGATAAATTTAATTCAATTTATATTACTTAGATTATTAATAAATTGAATTCAGTTTAAATTTAACTATAATGAGGTATAAAATAGAAATATGATTTTTAATATATTAAATATAGTGATAATTATCAACTGTTTTAAACAAAGGTGACAAATATTCAAAATGTATTCCTTCCTAGTGACCTGACCTATGCTCTTCAGATTATTCCCGGGTACTGTAAGTCTATGATAAAAATACCTGTCCTTGTGCGCTACTAAGGACACATTGCAATAGCTGTCACATTGCAAATAGAACACACATTTAGACAACATTCAGATAATTTAACAACCATTATCTGAATCCACAAAGAACACTCTCTGGTCATTGGTGAATGAGTGAAATTTCAATATATCTGTTCTTTTTACACTGTTGTCTTACTTGATAATGTAAACAAAAATATCACCCAACGCCCTTTGGGAACTACAATTGTCTGTCCATTGTAATCACAGGTTAGCCATTGAAGTGAGTTCCACAAAAAGCAGAGCATTCTGCGAGAACTTATTTGCTATATGGAATTTACAATACAGTCTATTGTATATTTTGTTATTTGTAAATTATGTGCCATATATGTTCTTTATATCAGTAAATGAATGTACATAAATGTATACATGGGCATACATGAGTAAATATGTTCCTTTTGGCTCAGAGAACCAGCGTTTAAACATTTACCAACATGCTATCCTGCTACTCAAAGGGGCCTGGTAAAGCTAGTATACAGAGAAACTATAGCAACATTTGAGTTGTTAATGGAGGATAAAAGACCTACACAGAAGCAGGAAAGAGGTAATAATAACTAGCAATGTTAAAATCAGAATTGCTATCGGAGAAAAGGGTTACATTTTATAGAAAGTTCTCATGTGTGAAAAAAAGTGCTGATCACAGTATGTGGCTTGTCAGGTTCTAATTTTGATACTTGCAGTATCTAAGATACCCTCTGCTCTATAAAATAGTCACTAAAGGATCTGCCTTGCAGGCAATCTCTCAATTATGGTTTATTGCTGAGAGTAAAATTATCTGGAGACTCATTAAGGTTGTTGCATGTATCAATAGTTTTTTCTTTGCATTGCTGTATATCGTCCCATAGTTGTTGCTTTTTTTAAATACTCATTAAAGGACATCTGATTGGTGTTTTGTTTTGTTTTTAGCTATTAAGAATGAAATAGCTATGAACATTCATGTATACATTTTCATGTGAGTATAAATTTTCTTTCTCTAGTTCGGACAAACAAAAGTGCAATTGCTGGGTGTTTTCACAAGAAAAACTAAATGCAATTGCTGGGTCATTTCATAAGAAGCCTCCAAACTGTTTTCCAAAGTGGTTGGTTCTATCATTTTACATTGTACTAGGAATTTATGAGTGACCTCAGGATCCTTGCCAGCATCTGGTGTGGTCATTATTATTTTTAAAACTTTAGCCATTCTGATAAATGTAAATGATATCACATTATGGTTCTAATATGCATTTTTCTATTATTTATGACATTTAACATCTTCTCATGCTTATTCAACATCTATTTTTCATCTTTAGTAAAATGTTTCTTCATTTCATTGGTCCTTATACTAAATGAAATGGTTTATTTTTGTTGCTTGTTTTGTTTTTCTTTTACTGATGAGGTTTGGGAGTTTTTATGTATCCAAGATATTAGTCTTTTGTCAGATATACAGTTGCAAAGGTTTTCTGCCAGTTTGTAACCTCTCTTTTCAGCCTCTTCACAGGGTTTTTCTCAGGATGGAAGTTTTTCATTCTGATAAGATTAATTTATCATATTTTCCTTGTTTTTCTTAATTTTGGTGTATCTCAAAAACTTTTGTCTAACTATAGATCCTGAAAATGTCCTCCTAATTTTCTTTTGTAGCAGGTTTAGAGTTTTACATTTTACATTTGTTTTTGATCCCATTTGAGTTAATTTTTATAGAAAATGATACTTGTTAACTATTTGTGGCTAAATTTTATATCTAACTTCACGAAAGATATTGGTTTATAGTTTTCGGTTTGTACTATCTTTGGCTGGTCGTGTTATCAAGTTAATCCCAGCTTCATAAAATGAACTAAATTTTCCCTTCTCTTTTGTTTTTAGGAAGAGATAGTATAAAATTGGCATTAATTCTTTAAATCTTTGGTAAAATTGTGTAATTCTACGGTGAAACCACCTGGACCTGGAAATTTTTTTTGAGAGTCTTTAAATTACAAATTTAATTTCTTTAATGATAAAAAAGACTATTCAACTATTGAGCCCAATCCAGCAAGTTTTGTTTTTGCTGTTGGGTTTTTTCTTTCTTTCTTTCTTTTCTCTCTCTCCCTCCTTTTTAAAATGGAGAGTTATTATATGTCTTGGATTTATAATTTCTGAAAATATTGTGAAGATATTAATATGGTTTGGCTCTGTGTCCCTACCCAAATCTCATCTCAAATGTAATCCCCATATATTAAGGGAGGGACATGGTGGGAAATGACTGGATCATGGAGATGGATTTTCCCCTTGCTGTCCTAATGAAAATGAGTAATTTCTCGTGTGATACAGCAGTTTGATAAGTGTCTGCACTTTCCCTTTCTCTCTCTTTCTCTCTCCCACCACCATGTAAGATGTGCCTGCTTCCTCTTCCCCTTCTGCTGTGATTATTAAGTTTCCTGAGGCCATCCAGCCATATGGAACTGCGAGTCAATTAAACCTCTTTTCTTTATAAATTACCTAGTCTTAGGCAGTTCTTTATAGCAGTGTGAGAACAGACTAATATAGAAAATTGGTACCGGCACAGTAGGGTACTGCTACAAAGATAATTTGAAGATGTGAAATTGACAATGGAACTGAGTAAAGGGCAGAGGTTGGAACAGTTTTTGGAGGGCTTAGAAGACAGGAAGATGTGAGAAAGTTTGGAACTTCCTAGAGACTTGTTAAATGGTTTTGACCAAAATGTTGATAGTGACATAGACAATTAAGTCCAGGCTGTGGTGGTCCCAGATCAAGATGAGGAACTTTATTGGGAACTCAAGTAAATGTCATTTGTGATGTGCTTTAACAAAGAAACTGGCAACATTTTTACCCTGCCCTAGAGATCTATGGAACTTGAATTTGAGGGAGATGATTTAGGGTATCTGGTGGAGAAATTTCTAAGCAGCAAAGCATTCAAGAGGTAATCTGGGTAATTCTGAAAGTGTTCAGTTATATGCATTTACAAAGACATTATCTACAACTGGAAATTATATTTAAAAGGGAAGCAGAGCATAAAAGTTTGGAACCTGAATAGAAAAGCAAAATCCATTTTCTGGGAGAAATTCAAGCCAGCTGCAGAAATTTGCACAGTTAACAAGGAACCAATGTTAGTAACCAAGACAATGGGAAAAATGTCTCCAGGGCATGTCAGAGGTCTTCATGGTATCGCCTCCCATCACAGGCCAGAGTCCTAGGAGGAAAAAATGGTTTTGTGGGCTAGGCCCAGGGCCTTTCTGCTCTGTACAGCATTGAGACTTGGTGACCTTCATTCCAGCAACTGCAGCTCCAGCTGCAGCTAAAAGGGGCCAAGGTCCGGAGGCAGTGGCTCACACCTGTAATCCTAGCACTTTGGGAGGTCAAGGCAGGTGGATCACCTGAGGTCAGGAGTTCGAGATTAGCCTGGCCAAACTGGTGAAGTCCCATCTCTACTAAAACAAAAAATTAGCTGATCAAGGTGGTGGACACCTGCAATCCCAGCTCTTTGGAGGGCTGAGTCAGGAGAATCACTTGAACCCGGGAAGCAGAGGTTGCAGTGAGCCAAGAAAAGGAGCTCGAAAAAGAAAAAGAGGTGAGGCCAAGGTATAGCTTAGGTTGTTGCTTCAGAGGGTGCAGGTCTCAAGCATTGGTGGCTTCCATGTAGTGTTTGGTCTACAGGTGCACGGAAGACAAGAATTGAGCTTTGGGAACCTCTGCCTAGATTTCAGAGGATGTATGGAAACACCTAGATGTCCAGGACAAAGTCTGCTGCAGAGGCAGAGCCCTAATGGAGAACCTCTATCAGGGCAATGCAGAAAAGAATTGTGGGATTGGAGCCGTCATACAGAGTCCCCACTGGGGCATTGCCTAGTGGTGCTGTGAGAAGAGGGCCACAGTCCTCCAGACCCAAGGATGGTAGATTCACTGACAGCTTGCACCAGGCACTTGGAAAAGCTGTAGGCACTTAACACCTACCTATGAAAGCAGCCACAGGGGCTGTACCCTACAGAGCCATGGGTTCAGACCTGCCCAAGGCCTTAAATTAGCATGTCCTGGATGTAAGACATGGAGTTGTCAACATTAAAAATTCAAGACAGGTCTCAGTTAATTTAGAAAGTTTATTTTGCCAAGGTTGAGGACGTGCGCATGACACAGCCCCAGGAAGTCCTGATGACATGTGTCCCCGGGAGTTGGGGCATAGCTTAGTTTTGTACATTTTAGGGAGACATCAGACATCAATCAACATAAGTAAGAAGTACATTGGTTCAGCCTGAAAAGGTGGGACAATTTGAAGCAAAGGCAGGAAGGCTCAAAGTGGGGAGAGGGCTTCCAGGTCACAGACACTGTTTTGAGTTTTTGATTAGACTTTCCAAAGGAAGCAATCAGATATGCATCTACCTCAGTGAGTAGACGGGTGACTTTGAATAGAGTGTGATGCAGGTTTGCCCTAAGTAGTTCCCAGCTTGACTTTTCCCTTTAGCTTGGTGATTTCAGGGCCTCACAATTAATTTTCCTTTCACAGAGCCAAAGAAGGTTTCAGAGCTTTAAGATTTAATGACTGCCCCACTGGGTTTTGGACTTGTATAAGATCTGTGGCTGTTTTGTTTGGGCCAATTTCTCCCATTGTGAATGGCAGAATTTACCCAATCCCTGTACACCCATTGTGTCTAACTAACTTGTTTTTGATTTTACAGTCTCATAGGCAGAAGGGACTTGCCTTGTCTCAGATGAGACTTTGGGGCTTGGACTTTTGAGTTAATGCTGAAATGAGTTAAGTCATTGGGGGACTGTTGGGAAGGCACGATTGGCTCTGAAATGTGAAAAGGGCTTGAGATTTTGGAGAGGCCAGGGGCCAAATAATATGGTTTGACTCTGTGTCCCCACCCAAGTCTGATCTCAAATTGTAATCCCTGTGTATCTAGGGAGGGACCTGGTGGGAGGTGACTGGCTCAAGGGGGTGGATTTTCCCCTTGCTGTTCTCATGATAGTGAGTGAGTTCTCATGAGATCTGGTAGTTTGATAAGTGTCTGAAAAAATGTGCTTCCCACTTCTTTCTCTCTTTCTCCTGCCACCATGCAAGCCATGCTGCTTCCGTTTCACCTTCTGCCATGATTGTAAGTTTCCTGAGGTGTCTCAGCCATGCAGAACGATGAGTCAATTAAAACTATTTTCTTTATAAATCACTCAGTCTCAGGCAGTTCTTTATAGCAGTGTGAAAACAGATTAATACAGATATTTTTGCTTATCTTGACTATCTTTTCTTTGCCAAAATTTTCTAATTTCTTGTTTGTTTCAAGAGAATTCATAATTGCTTGTTGAGGCCCTTTGATGGTTGCTTTAAAATCCTTATTAGATAATTCCAACCTCTAATTCCTTTTGGAGTTTGTTTCTGTTTATTTTCCTGGTTCTTGGTATGACCAGTGACTGTCAGTAACATTCTGAACTTTTGGATATTATGCTATGAAACTCTGCAATCTGTTTAATCTCTTTCAGCTTTTCAGGCAGTTCTTCTGTTGAGGTATTATGTGAGGTCTAGGTGGTTGAGCATTTTCAGCTACCCAGTTGGTACAGGTGAAATGACAGGACAGAAGCAGAGAGGATTAAGCCCCCTTCTGGACCATCTCATTAAGTCTCACTGCTGCTGGTTGGGGATGGCAGCTTCATCCATCCGTGGACCCAGCTAACACAATCATAGTAAAAAAAATCTGAACACTGCCTGCTTCAACTGTGTGGAGAATGCAGAGTTCATATTCAGTCTCCCTAACACTTCACCTGCGGGAAAATTGGATCACTGTCACCTACTTCCGCCAGGAGAGGGAAAGAAGACCAGCTCCCTGCTCAGCCTGGCTGACAACGTCCAGAGGAAAACTACAGAACGCCACCTGCTTCCAAGGGTAGGGGAAAGAGAGTATGGAAGATCAACTTTCTGTTCAGCTCCGCTGAATCTGCAAGAGCTTAGGAGTATGGTTCCTGTTCATATTTGACTGATGTAGACATGTATTGCCAAAAGTATTTTCTGAAGCTAGGCCATCCTTTTCTGGACTACTGACTAAAGAAAATAGACATCTCTTTCAGCTTTGTTTTCTTTTTTTTTTTTTTTCTGTGCCTGCTAGTGGTTCTAGATCTGAGGCTTCTTCATTCTGTCTAGGAGACATACATGGGAGGCAATAAGAAAACCCAGAAAACTCACTGCTGTATTGTTCCTCAAGTCCCAGGACTTCTGGACAGCCCACATTCTTTCTAAATGTCAAATAATTTCTATGTGAATTATTGAGTTAAGTCTAGGGTATTTTAGTTGTAAGAAAGAAAACTTGAAGAAATGCAGCAGAAAGAAAACTTGAAGAAATGGGGCAACTCCACTTTGGCAGAAGCAGAGATTCATGAGAAGTTATTTTTAAATACAGTATTTTTACTCTCAGGTGGCTATGCCCCCAACACAAGTGCCTATGGAGTTACTGTTACTCTAAATTCCCTGTCAAAGATCAGAACACAAGCCATACTGTCTTGGGACCACCTCATCAACAGAGCACAATAGAAAAGCCAAGACGTGCATTTCCTCCCTGTGTTAGCTGACAAACTCTGTGGGAATCCACTCATTAACGGTGACCCTGGTCAGATCAGTCCATGCCCAGGGGAGCCTTGGATGTCCAGCATGGCAGTGCTGGCAGCATTGTGGAGTACGGACTGGCAGAGAATAAAACTCACCACAGGCAATGTGCTCAATAATATCAGGCTGTTGGGAAGTATATATCACCCTGAAACATCAAGACACACATAAAAGAGAAGTTCCTAAAAGCTGAAGGTCTTGTGTCAATTATGACGATTTATTTTCAAAGGTGGCTTAAGAAAGCATAAGCTTATGTTATGTAATATTCATAAAGTTATTGTATTTTAGTCTTCGATATACTATATGAAATATGATGCATAGATTACGAGTCTCTTGGTAACTCAACAGATGCCGCACAGATCCAATTTTTCAGCTCTATTCCAGTGACTGGCTGAATTTAAGATTCTACCTAGTATTTCCAAGTGCCATTTTTTGAATTAATGGCAAAACATAATACAAGGGTATATTGAAGAGTGAGCATGCAAGATTATAAAGATATTTTCACTTATCTGATTTTGTAACTCTTGGATACTATTTTATTGTGGTAGTATGGTAGTATGGTCTACTGGCAAAATGTGTTCCTGTGAATATTAATATGGACCAGTTAGAATACTGTGTTAGCCAATCCTCATTTCTGAATATATCCCCACCCTACTTTTCTACCTAAATTCTGTCATTTTATTGGGCCCCTAATCCATGCATCCCTCTACTTATAATTAGTATGACAGATTGTATTTTTCAAAAGACAGACCACTGCAGAATTTCCATTTCCATATGCTTTTCCAGAATCCTCCCACTCTCCATCAAGAGGTGGAGGCTATTTACCCTGCCATTAAACCTCGGCAGATTTTGCGACCACTTTGATGAATAGAATGTGACATGAGTGATGCCATAACCTCTGAGTCTAGCTTATAAAGGTTGGTATGGCTCCCCCTTGGCCCTCTCAGGGTGCCTGCTATATATCACTGGTTTTTGCCGTTGGGCTTTTCTGTAACATTCCTTGTCTGTGCCTTTCACTGGGCATTCACTTAGTCCATGAGAAATACATGGTGCCTGCACTTGTAAATATTTTAGCTGTAAAAAAGCTTTCTAGTGTAAAGATTCCAGATATGTTTTTGTCTCTTCAACATCTCTGTTTCAGCTCTATAACAAAGCAGTTAATGAAAGCGATAATAATTTCCTTCAACAAACATTTACTGAGCATCAAATTACATGTGAGACAGTATGCTCTTGGTTTTGTATTCACACAGAGTAGAATAAATGAGAGAGAGAGAGACTAGCCTCTTTCAGGTCTAGCGCTTCAGTGGCTCTTCTGAATAAGGTTGAGTGTGAAGAACAGCCTGAAGCAGGGTTACACCCTGGGAGAGGCCCACGGCAACAGCTTGGCATCAACAGTCCTAGTCAGGAATACTAGTGCTGTCATTTTCTAACTCTGACACAGTAATAACTGATTTGACCTTCATTTCTTGCTTCTCATACCCTTGGTCTCTACATTTATGAAATAGTAATATTATTAACTACCTTCTAGATTTTTTTCTGATGGAAAACGGGATAAGATATATTCAGCACTTAGCACAACACTTAGGTAGAGCTAGTTCATTTCAGTCTAGCTGGGTGCTCAGTAGATGGGATACAGTATTAATGGAAAGCCCCACCTGAGGGGATAATGTCAGAAAACAGAAAATTAGGTCAGGAGTCTGATACCTAATGTGGATGAGGATGGTGGGGCATCAAAGGGCATGGTTGCAGGTTGGCAAACGGAACAAAAGGGGATTGAGTTGAAACAGAAGGAGGCCATGGGCAAAGGAGGGCGTAGGAGGTATTCTTGGGGTGGATTGGAGCCAGGATTGATGTGTACTGATAAAAATTATAATGTTGTACAATAATAAAAATAGAAAGGCGTGGGAAGGAAGTTGGTGCTATATATCATAAGCTGAATAAAAGTAGGCTCTAGAGCTGTCCAATGGAACTTTATTTGATGAAGGAAATGTTCTTTTCTATCCTGTCCAATATAGTAGCTACTAGCCACTCATTAGGTGACAAGTACAACGTAGAAACTGGACTTTTTTGTATTTACTTTTAATTTTAATATAAATAGCCACTATGACTAGAGGCTATTATATCAGGCAGCACAATTCTCTGATTCAGACTGCCTTGGGTTCATAAACCGTTTCCTTTAGTAGCTGTGTAACTTTAGAAAACTTATTCAACCTTGCTGAGCCTTAGTTTTCTCATCTGTAAAATAATTTTTTAATATTGTCAAAGTCACTGGGAGGCCAAAATGAAATACATAAATTTAGTAGTTGGGACACAAATAGGAATCAATAAATGTTAGTGATTACTTTATGATGTCAAATATTCATCATTTTATAAATGCATTAATTATGTCATTGTATCACAAGAAAAAACAATGAGGCAAGTGAATCAGATTTTAATTTTTTTTCAATTTTTTAAATCCATAGGTTAGTGGGGAGCAGGTGGTATTTGGTTACATGAGGAAGTTCTTTGGTGGTGATTTGTGAGATTTTGGTGCACACATCTTCTGAGCAGTATCCACTGCACCCAATTTGTGGTCTTTTATCCCTCATCCCCTTACCACCCATTCCCCCTGATCTCCAAAGTCCACTGTGTCATGGACATTGTGTCATGCTTACTCCCTTGCATCCTCATAGCTTAGCTCTCACTTATGAGTGAAAACATACAATGTTTAGTTTTCCATTCCTAAGCTACTTCACTTAGAATAATAGTCTCCAATCTCATCCAGGTCTCTGTGAATACCAAAAATTCATTTCTTTTTATGGCTAAGTAGTATTCCATCATATATGTATGCGTATATATATGATGTATACATACATATATGATATATACATACATATATGATGGAATGTGATATATATATATATATATATATATATATATGTATTTTTTTTTTGAGACGGAGTTTCGCTCTTGTTACCCAGGCTGGAGTGCAATGGCGCGATCTCGGCTCACCACAACCTCCGCCTCCTGGGTTCAGGCAATTCTCCTGCCTCAGCCTCCTGAGTAGCTGGGACTACAGACACGCGCCACCATGCCCAGCTAATTTTTTGTATTTTTAGTAGAGACGGGGTTTCACCATGTTGACCAGGATGGTCTCGATCTCTTGACCTCGTGATCCACCCGCCTCGGCCTCCCAAAGTGCTGGGATTACAGGCGTGAGCCACCGCGCCCGGCCTGATATATATATATATATATATATATATATATATATATATATATATATTACAGTTTCTTTATCAACTTATTGATTGATGGGCATTTGGGTTGGTCCCATGTTTTTGCAATTGCAAATTGTATTGTTATAAACGTGTGTGCAAGTATTTGTGTGTGTGTGTGTGTATAATGACTTTTTTCCTTCTGGGTAGATACCCAGTAGTGGGATTGCTGGCTCAAATGGCAGGTCTTTATCCACACTGTTTTGGACAGTGACTGTACTAGTGTAGATTCTCACCAGCAGTGTAGAAGTGTTCCCTGTTCACCACAGTCATGCCAACGTTTATTATTTTTTGATTTTTTAAATTACAGCCATTCTTGCAGGACTAAGGTAGAACCACATTGCGATTTTAATTTGTATTTCCCTGATCATTAGTGATATTGAGCATTTTTTCATATGTTTTTGGCCATTTATATATCTTCTTTTAAGAATTGTCTATGCTGATTTTGCTGAGTGTTTTTTCATCATAAAGGGATGCTGTATTTAGTCAAATCCTTTTCCTTTGCCTATTGAGATGATCAAGTGATTTTTTAAAATTCTGCTTATGATTTTTTTGTTTTTATTCTGTATCACATTTATTGACTTCTGTATGGTAAACCATCCCTGCATCCCAGGTATAAAGCCCATTTAATCATGTTGGATGATCTTTTTGATATGTTGTTTGATTTAGTTAGCTACCATTAGATTATGAATTTTACCATCTATATTCATCAGGGATATTGGTCTGTAGTTTTATTTTCGAGTTATGTAGAATTTTACTGTGAATCTGTCTGGTGCTGGACTTTTTTGTTGGCAATTTTTTTTACTACAATTTCAATCTTGCTGCTTGTTATTGGTCTGTTCAGGGTATCTAATTCTTCCTAATTTAAGCTAGGAGGGTTGTATCTTTCCAGAAATTTATTCATCTCCTGTAGGTTTTCAAGTTTATGCACATAAAGGTGTTCATAGTAGCCTTCAATGATCCTTTGTATTTCTGTGGTGTCAGTTATAATACGTCCCATTTTGTTTCTAATTGAGCTTATTGGGATTTTCTCTCTTCTTTTCTTGGTTAATCATGCTAATTGTCTATCAATTTTATTTATCTTTTCAAATATCCACCTTTTTGTTTCATTTATTTTTTGTATTTTTGTTGTTGCTGTTGTTTGTTTAGTTGGTTGTTTCAATTTCATTTAGTTCTCTTCTGATCTTGGTTATTTCTTTTCTTCTGCTGAGTTTGGGTTTGGTTTGTTCTTGCTTCTCTGGTTCCTTGAGATGTGACCTTAGATTGTCTATTTGTGCTCTTTCAGACTTTTTGATGTAGGCATTTAAGGCCATGAACTTTCCTCATAGCACCGCCTTGCTGCTTCCCAGAGGTTTCCATAAGTTGTGTCAATGTTGTTGCGTAGTTCAAAGAATTTTTTACTTTCCGTCTTGATTTCATTGTTGGCCCAATGATTATTCAGTAACATGTTATTTCCTTTTCATATATTTTGATGGTTTTGAAGGTTCCTTTTGGAGTTTATTTCCAGATTTATTCCACTATGGTCTAAGACAGTGCTTGATATAATTTCAATTTTCTTAAATTGATTTAGGCTTCTCGTGTGATCTATCATATGGTCTATACTGGAGAAAGTTCAACACACTGATGAACATGATATGTATTCTGTGGTTGCTGGGTAGAATGTTCTATAAATATCTGTTAAGTCCATTTGTTCCAGGGTATAGATTAAATCTATTATTTCTTTGTTGACTTTCTGTCTTGATGACCTGCCTAGTGCTGTCAGTGGAGTATTGAAGACCCCCACTATTATTGTTTTGCTGTCTACCTCAATTATTAGGTCTAGTACTAATTGTTTTACAAATTTTGGAGTTCCAATATTAGATGCAAATATATTTAGGATTGTGATATTTTCCTGTTGGACAAGGTCTTTTATCAATATATAATGTCCCTCTTTGTCTTTTTAAGTTCTGTTGCTTTGAAGTTTGCTCTGTCTAAGAATAGCTACTGCTGCACACTTTTGGTGTCCATTTGCATGAAATGTCTTTTTCCACCATTTTAACTTGAGTTTACATGAATCCGTATGTGTTAGGTAAGTCTCTTGAAAGACAGCAGATAGTTGATTGGTAAATTCTTGTCCATTCTGCAATTCTGTATCTTTTTTAAATGGAACATTTAGGTCATTTATATTCAACCTTAGTATTGAGATGTGAGGCACCATTTCTTTCATCATGCTATTTGATGCCTGAATACTTTGGTTTTTTGTTTGTTTTTTAATTGTATTTTTGTTTCATAGGTCCTTTAAAGATGTTTTATATATGTTGTTTTGATGTGTATCCAGAATTTGTTTCAAGATTTAGAGCTCCTTTTAGCAATCCTTGTAGTACTGGCTTGGTAGTGCTGAATTCTCTCAGCAACTGATTGTCTGAAAAATGCTGTATTGTCCCTTCATTTATGAAGCTTACTTTCACTCGATACAAAATTCTTTGCTGATAATTGTTTTGTTTAAGGAGGCTAAAGATAGAACCCCAGTGCTTTCTAGCTTGTAGGGTTTCTGCTGACAAATGTGATGTTAATCTGATAGCATTTCCCAGGTGTTCTTGGAGCTTCTTGTATTTGCATATCTAGGTCTCTAGCAAGGCCAGGGAAGTTTTACTTATTTCCCCAAATATATTTTCCAAACTTTTAGATTTATCTTCTTCATCAGAAGTGTCAATTATTTTTAGGTTTGGTTGTTTAACATAATCCCAGGCTTCTTGGAAGCTTTTTCATATTTTCTTATTCTTTATTGCCTTTGTTGGATTGGGTTAAATGGAAAATCTTGTCTTCAAGCTCTGAAGTTCTTTCTTCTCCTTGTTTGATTTTATTGTTGAGACTTTCAGGAGTGTTTTGCATTTCTGTAAGCGTGCTCATTGTTTCCTGAAGTTTTGATTTTTTTTTTATTATTTATGTTATCTATTTCATTCAAAATTCCTCCCCTCATTTTGTTTGACTTCTTTAAATTGGGCTTTGCCTTTCTCTGGTGCCTCTCTGATTAGCTTAATAACTAACCTTCTGAATAGTTTTTCAGGTAAGTCAGGAATTTCTTCTTGGTTTGGAACCATTGCTGGTAAGCTAGTGTGATGTTTTGGGGGTGTTAAATAATTTTGTTATTACCAGAATTGACTTTGTGGTTGTTTCTCATTTGGGTAGTTCTGTCAGAGACAAGGTCTAGGCCTCAAGGCTGTTGTTCAGATTCTTTTGTCCCACAGGGTGTTCCATGATGTAGTACTGTCCCATGTTTCCTAGAGTTGTGGCTTCCTCAGAGCCAGGCTATAGTGATTGTTATCCCTCTTCTGTATCTAGCCACCCAACAAGTCTATCAGGCTCCAGGCTGGTACTCGGGGTTGTTTGCACAGAGTCCTGTGATGTGAACCATCTGTGGGTCTCTCAGCCACAGATACCAGCACCTGTTCCAGAGGAGGTGGCAGGGGGTGAAATAGACTCTGTGAAGGCCTTTAGCTTTGGTTGTTTAATGCACTGTTTTTGTGCTGATTGGATTCCTATGGGGAGGTGGCACTTTCAAGGGAGCATCAGCTGTGGTAGTATGGAGAGCAGCAGTTGGTGGGCAAGGCTCTAGAACTCCCAAGAGTATACGCCTTTTTTCTTCAGCAACCAGGGTGGATAGGGAAGGACCATTGGTGGGGGCAGGGCTAGTCATGTCTGATCTCAGACTCTTCTTGGGAGGGTCTTGCTTTGGCTGCTGTGGGGGTTGGGGACAAGGTTCCCAGGTCAATGAAATTATGTTCCTAGGAGGATTATGGCTGCCTCTACTGTGTCATTCAGGTTGTCTGAGAAGTGGGGGGAAAATGGCAGTCATAACCTTACCCAGCTCCCACAAAACCCAAAATGCTGGTGTTACTCCCACCATGCTCCGCACCAACAGCAACAAATCTGTTTCCAGTCAGTAGGTGAGTAGGGCTGATAATGTGCCCCAGGCAACCCACCCCCAAGCTGTGAAAGCAAGTAGGACTTTCATGCTTCCCCTACCTGTGAAGTTTGCACACCAGATTCATGCCTTCCCCTGAGTTCTGGCCAGGAAGCTTCTTGATCAGTTTAAATTATTACAAGGTTGATATATTTGAAGATGGCTGAATAGGATCAGCTCTGGAGTGCAGTTTCCAGTGAGAACAACACAGAGGGTGAGTGATCACCACATTTCCAAATGAGTTTTTACTGCCCACAAACCTGGAGACTCCCAGGCCAAAAAGTGTCACAAGTTTCCAGCACAGCTGTTTCAGCCAGTGCTGTGGGCCTCTGCACAAAAACTTACACAAATCTGGGCCGCCATTTCAACTGGCGCCTGGAATGACTAGGATACAGAGCTGCCCATTCAACTGAAAAAGAGGGAGCTTAACCAGGGAGTCAGGTGATCTGGCTCAGCAGGTCCCACCCCCACAAAGACCAGCAACCTGAAATGCTCTGGATTGAGAGTTTTGCAGCAAGCACAGCTGGACCCGGGGCAGTCGAGCTCAGTGGGAGGAAGGGTGTCCACAATTGCCAAGGCAGTCCACCACTACAAAGGCAGTCCGTCATTACCGGGGCAGTCTGCCATTACTGAGGAAGTCTGCTATTACCAAGAAAGTCCACCATTACTGAGGCAGTTCACCATTCCTGAGGCAATCCACCATTACTGAGGTAGACCACCATTACAAAGGCAGTCCGCCATTACTAAGGCAGACTGCCATTACCAAGGCAGTTCTAACTGTACCTCTGTAAACAAAACCGCAAGGAAGTTTACACAGTAGCTGGCAAGAATTTGCAGCAGCTCAGCAATGCCTCTGCTGACAGACTGTGACTAGACTACCTCCTCACTAGGCAGTGCATCTGTGAAAAAAGGCAGCAGCACAGCAGGAACTTATAAATAAAGCCCCACCTTCCCAGGACAGAGCACCTGGGGAAAGAGATGGTTATGAGTTCCACTGCAGCAGACTTAAACATACCTACCCAGCAGCTCTGAATGGATCAACGGAGCTCCCAGCACAGCAATTGAGCTCCTATAAGGGACAGACTGACTCCTCAAGCAGCTTCCCAACACCTGTATATCCAAAGAGACACCTCATAAAGGAGATCTCAGGCTGATATCTGGCTGGTACCCTTCTGGGACAAAGATAACAGAAGAAGAAACCGGCAGCAACTCTTACAGTTCTGCAGCTCCCACAAGTGATCCCCAGGCAAGCAGGGTCTGGAGTGGACCTCCCGAAGTCCTGCAGCAGAAGGGCCTGACTGTTAGAAGGAAAACTTAAAAAAAGAAAGAAATAGCTTCAACATCAACAAAAAGGACATCCACTCAGAGACCTCATCCAAAAGTCACCAACTGCAAAGACCACAGGTAGATACATCCATAAAGATGGGAAGAAACCAGTACAAAAAGGATGAAAACACCAAAAAAAAAGAAGGCTTCTCCTCCTCCAGGGGATCACAACTCCTCACCAGCAAGGCAACAAAGCTGGATGGAGAGTGAGTCTGATGAATTGACAGAAGCAAGCTTCAGAAGGTGGGCACATTTCTTTAAGCTAAAAAGAACATGTTCTAACCCAATGCAAAGAAACTAAGAACCTTGATAAAAGGTTAGACAAAATGCTAATGAGAATAAACAGCTTAGAGACGAAGATAAATGACTTGATGTAGCTGGAAAACACAGCACAAAAACTTTGCGAAGCACACACGAGTTTCAATAACCAAATCAACCAAGCAGAAGAAAGGATATCAGAGATTGAAGATCAACTCAATGAAATAAAACAAGAAGGCAAGATTAGAGAAAAACGAGTGAAAAGAAATGAACAAAGCCTCCAAAAAATATGGGATTATGTGAAAAAACCAAATCTATGCTTTATAGGTGTACCTGAATGTGATGGGGAGAATGAATCCAAGCTAGAAAACACTCTTCAGGATATCATCCAGGCGAACTTCCCCAACCTAGCAAGGTAGGCCAACATTCAAATCTAGGAAATACAAAGAACACCACAAAGATATTCCTCAAGAAGAGCAACTTCAAGGTGCATAATTGTTAGATTCACCAGGGTTGAAATAAAGGAAAAAATACAAAGGCAGCCATAAAGAAAAGTCCGCTCACCCACAAAGGGAAGCCCATCAGACACACAATTGATCTCTTGGCAGAAACTCTACAAGCCAAAAAAGAGTGGGGGCCAATACTCAACATCCTTAAAAGAACCTTCAACCTATAATTTCATATTCAGCCAAACTAAGCTTCATAAGTGAAAGAGAAATATAATCCTGTATGAACAAGCAATTGCTGAGAGATTTTGTCCCCACCAGGCCTGTCTTACCAGAGCTACTGAAGGAAGTACTAAACATGGAAAGGAACAACCAGTACCAGCCACTCCAAACACGTACGTAATGGTAAAGACCATCAATATAATGAAGAAACTATGTCAACTAATTGACAAAACAACCAGCATCAAAATGGCAGGATCAAATTCACACATAATAAAACTAACCTTAAATGTAAATGGGCTAAATGCACCAATCAAAAGACACAGACTGGCTAATTGGATAAAAAGTCAAGACCCATAATCCACCACAAAAACAGAACAAAAGACAAAAACCATGTGAATATCTCAATAGATGCAGGGAAGGCCTTCAACAAAATTCAACAGCTCTTTATGTTAAAAACTCTCAATAAACTAGGTATCCGTGGAATGTATCTCAAAATAATAAAAGCTGTTTACAACAAACTCACAGCCAATATCATACTGAATGGGCAAAAATTGGAAGCCTTCCCTTTGAAATCTGGCACTAGACAAGGATGCCCTCTCACCATTCCTATTCAATGTAGTATTGGAAGTTCTAGCCAGAGCAATCAGGCAAGAAAAAGAAATAAAGGGTATTCAATTAGGAAAGCCAGGAATTCTTGAAAATCAATATTATTTTAACAGCATTTGCTCCCTCAAGCCAAAGAAATTCAGTTTTTGCAACTGAAGATACATGCCGTGACTTTAGATGGGAGCATATTTTAATTTATTTATTATTTATTTATTTATTATACTTTAGTTCTGAGGTACATGTGCAGATCGTGCAGGTTTGTTATACAGGTATACACGTGCCATGGTGGTGGTTTTCTGCATCCATCACCCCGTCATCTACATTACGTATTTCTCCTAATGCTGTCCCTCCACAATACCCCCACCCCCTGCTGTTCCTCCCATAACCCCCCACACCCCCCAGGCCCCAGTGTGTAATGTTTCCCTCCCTGTGTCCATGTGTTCTCTTTGTTAAACACCCACTTATGACTGAGAACATGCGGTGTTTGGTTTTCTGATCTTGTGTTAGTTTTCTGAGAATGATGGTTTCCGGTTTCATCCATGTCCCTGCAAAGGACATGAACTCATCTTTTTTTATGGTGCATAGTATTCCATGGTATATATGTGTCACATTTTCTTTATCCTGTCTATCACTGATGGCATTTGGGTTGGTTCCAAGTCTTAGCTGTTGTGAACAGTACCACAATAAACATACGTGTGCATGAGTCTTTATAATGGAATGATTTATAATCCTTTGAGGATATAATCAGTAATGGGGTTCTGGGCCAAATGGTATTTCTATTTCTAGATCCTTGAGAAATCACCACACTGTCTTCCACAATGGTTGAATTAATTTACACCCCCATCAATAGTGTAAAAGGGTTCCAATTTCTCCATATCCTCTCTAGCATCTGTTGTTTCCTGATTTTTTAATGATCACCATTCTAACTGGCTTGAGATAGTATCTCAATGTGGTTTTGATTTGCATTTCTCTAATGACCAGTGGTGAGTCACTTTTTTTTCGTATGTTTGTTGGCTGCATAAATGTCTTCTTTTGAAAAGCATCTGTTCATATCCTTTGCACAGTTTTTGATGGGATTGTTTGTTTCTTTCTTGAAAATTTGTTTAGGTTCTTCATAGATTCTGGATATTAGCCCTTTGTATGATGGGTAGATTGCAAAAATGTTTTTCCCATTCTGTTGGTTGCCAGTTCACTCTATTGATCGTTACTTTTGCTGTGCAAAATCTCTTTAGCTTAATTAGATCCCATTTGTCTATTCTGGCATTTTGCCAATGCTTTTGGTGTTTTAGTCATGAAGCCCTTGCCCATGCCTATGTCCTGGATGATATTGCCTAGGTTTTCTTCTAGAGTTTTTATGGTGTTAGGTCTCATGGTTAAATCTTTAATCCATCCAGAGTTAATTTTTTTATAAGGTGCAAGGAAGGGATTCAGTTTCAGCTTTCTGCATATGGCTAGCCAGTTTTCCCAACACCATTTATTAAATAGGTAATCCTTTGCCCATTGCTTGTTTTTGTCAGTTTTGTCAAAGATCCGATGGTTGTAGTTGTGTGGGGTTATTTCTGAGGCCTCTGTCTGTCCCATTGGTCTATATCTCTGTTTTGGTACCAGTACCATGCTGTTTTGATTGTACTAGTCTTGTAATATAGTTTGAAGTCAGGTGGAGTGATGCATCCAGTCTTTTTTTTTTTTTTCTTTTTTAGCTTAGGATTGTCTTGGCTGTGCAGGCTCTTTTTTGGTTCCACATAAAGTTTAAGGTGGTATTTTCCAATTCTGTGAAGAAAATCATTGGTAGCTTGATGGGGATAGCAATGAGTTTATAAATTACTTTGGGCAGTATGGCCATTTTTCACAATATTGATTCTTCCTAACCATGAGCATGGAATGTTTTTCCACCTGTTTGCGTCCTCTCTTATTTCCTTGAGCAGTGGTTTGTAGTTCTTGAAGAGGTCTTTCACATCCTTTGTTAGTTGCATTCCTAGGTATTTAATTGTCTTTGTCTCAAATGGAGACAATTTGACATCCTCTCTTCCTATTTGAATACGCTTTATTTCTTTCTCTTGCCTGATGGCCCTAGCCAGAACTTCCAATACTATGTTGAATAGGAGTGATGAGAAAGGGCATCCTTGTCTTGTGCCAGTTTTCAAAGGGAACGCTTCCAGCTTTTGCCCATTCAGTATGATATTGGCTGTGAGTTTGTCATAAATAGCTCTTATCATTTTGAGATATGATCCATTGATATTTTAATTTATTTTTAAGATAGGAAAAGGCTAACTTAATAACTTATTATCATGATGATAATACTTCATCTGGAAACCACACAAATCACAGACTCGTGAAAAGCGCCGTAGAAACTGTAACATGGGGAATGGTATTTTAACGAGGCACCTTGTATCTACACTTAGTTTTTTCCAAAGATCTAGTAGGAAAAGAACCATGAGCTGAGGGAACCCAAATAATTCACTAAGTGCTACAGCACCTGGCACAGTTCAGGATTACCCAATGTACAGATGAAGGAAAGGAAGATTATAGTAATCTCCTCCAGGATTTCTGCAAGTAACAGAGAGGCAGGGGCTACCACTCAAGAGTGAGAAAAGCTTTCCAGAAGAAGTGACTTCTGCCCAGGTGCAGTGGCTGACACCTGCAACCCTAGCACTTTGTGAAGCCGAGGCAGGAGGATTACTTGAGGTTAGAAGTTCAAAACCAGCCTGGCCAATATGGTGAAACCCCATTTCGACTAAAAAAAAAAAAAAAAAAAAAAAAAAAATTAGCTGGGCATTGTGGTGCATGCCTGTAAACCCAACTACTACTAATTCTCCTGCTGAGACGGGAGAATTGCTTGAGCCCGGGAGGCAGAGATTGCAGTGAGCCAAGATCGTGCCACTGCACTGCAGCCTGGGCAACAAAGCAAGGCTCTGTCTCAAACAAACAAAAGAAGTGACTTCTGAGACTGTTATTTGGAATATGTCAGAGCTGGTCAGGTAGTACAGAGAGAAAGGTGAGATGCCACCCATGGTGCATTCTCCAATAAAAGCAAAGCTTGTGGATACTGACACAAGTAGTTTCAATTGTAACTTCAGAATCACATTGTTATGAAAAAAACCAAAAAACAAAAAACACAATTGATTCCCTTATTAGTATTACATTCACTGGCCATGCACTGATCACTCAGTGGTTAATAGTGTGTAGGCTGTGGGAAGGATCCCAGTCCCATCCTCAGCGCACTCTAAGATGTGGGAGCAACACTGCTACATCAGTAAATGCAACAGGTAACTCCTGTCAGGTGTGGCTGTAGTTGCCAACAAGGAATTAATACAAGTCTAATCATTTATTCTATGTGCAGCACAGAGCTGAGTTCTGTGGGAAACACTAAAGAAACAGACATGGTGCCTGCCCTCAAAGAGATTACCATCTTTGAGTTAATGGGCAGTTAGAAAGGAAATACATGTAATTTTAAGTGCAATCTGTCCTTCAAAAAAGGAGCATGGAAACGGGAGCTCTCACTGGTGATCATTTCAAAAGGCATTTAATCTTCCAAAGTTTCTAAGTTATTATTTACAAAGAACTTTTCGTCTTTTTCATTAGATATTGCTCTAGTCATATTGCCAGGACATTTGGCAGCTGCTAATATGACTTTGAAATCCTAGGTCTGTATCCAACGTATAAACAGGAAAAGAGTAAGTCAGAAGAGTTCGAAATTCCTGATCAAGGACAATAAATGAAAGGTGAAGCAGATTGGAAAAGGAATTGTTCTCATAAAAAAGCACATTCTGATCCGAGAAAGTTTCCCAAATGTTACTAAGGTAAGTGAACTGTGATTTGGACCACACAAACCAGATGTGCACAGTATCACCAATTCCCCTGCATCCGTTCCTCTTTGCCACTGGTACTGCAAACCTTAAAAGTTTTCAGCTTAAATCAGAGAACGTTTTTCATCAGAAACCATGTCAGATTTCATATTATTAGAGAAAAGGAAAGGCTCACTCTATAGAGAAAATTTCTGGAACAAATGTATTTCATAAAGCAAGGGTACTTTGCCAAGTAAAAATAATTGGCCCATTTATCTGTGATAAGCCTCATTTCATGGATCAGTATAAGATAATCCAGAACACTTAAAGTTTTACAGAAACATCATCAATAATATGAAATTCTGGCTGCACTTTGCTTAGCTGCTTGAGGGCAGGGAGGAAATCTTCTCTTCTGTCCCTAGAATGTAGATCGGTGCTTGGAATGTATTTGTTGAATGAATAAACGAACTAATAAATGAATGATGAGAGTTAGGAGCAAATTCTACTTGGAGGCAAGCATTGAAAGCAAAGCCACAAACAGATGGATTTGCCCTCTACCATGCTGGAAGAGTTCCTAGGTTCTCTCTGTTGTCTTAGATCATGAGCTCTCCTTAAGATTCTAAACTTAAAGGCCTATGGCAATCCCTGGCAGGGTGCCTGGTGGTACAAGAAAGGCTTTCCATATTCTGAAAGGCCTAGTTGCTCCACTAAGTTCCTGCCTTGGCAACTGTTTTCAGAAACATAAAAAGAGAGCAAATTCCTCAACCCAGCGTCTCTTCCAGATTATCTGGAGAAAGGAGACAAAGAGTGGAGGACTAAGTAGAAAAAGGGTTTCTTATGCCGTTGCTATAAAACTATGTTATTTTAAAATCAAAGACCTCAAAAAGTGCTGTCTGTGATCCAAAGGAACAGGGAGAAGTATTGTTTCAGCCTTGGGAAGACTTCAGGGAAGAGAGCACTGCTTGTCTGGATCTTTACAGAGACAATGAAATGACAGCATCAGTGTAAGAGACACAGAAAGGGCAGAGGGCCCGGAACTGGGGAAACGGTGTTCCAGGCCCTCGTCTACCACTGTTTGGGGTTACTTCAATAACTTAGGGCTGGAATCAGGTTTTGAGGGCTAAGGTTTATACTATTTTGGTGCTTCATCTTCAAATAGAAAATACAAATACAAAATGAAATGTAAATGTGATTTTTTTTTTTTAAACAGAGTCTTGTTCTGTTGCCAGGCGCAGGCTGGAGGGCAGCGACACAACCTCAGCTCACTGCAGTCTCCTCCTCCTGGGTTCAAGTAATTCTCCTGCCTCAGCCTCCAAAGTAGCTGGGACCACGGGAGCATGCCACCACGTCCAGCTAATTTTTGTATTTTTTAGTAGAGATGGGATTTCACCATGTTGACCAGGATGGTCTCCATCTCTTGACCTCGTGATCTGCCTGCCTCGACCTCCCAAAGTGCTGGGATTACAGGCGTCAGCTACTGTGTCTGGCCTAAATGAGATTTTTAAAGAATGAAGAAGGAAATCACAGAAAATTATTGGAACTGTGGACAGTCTGACCCCTTTTTTTCCTGAAATACCATAAGCGCTCACACGGAAATGCTCCCTGATGGCATCAGGCGTCCTCTCTCTATCTGGAACTTGCTGCAAATCCCAGTGGCTCCCAGTGGTCATAGGAGCTCACACAAGTGAACAGCCCTGAGGTGTATGCTTCACGGTACATTTGCCTTACAGCCGCCTCTTAAATTCTTGATATTTTTACATGTAAAATTAGTCATATTTCTCAGAACATTCAGTTTTATAAGAATCCGATGGAAGAGCACATGTGAAATTTTTGTTTGACTGAATGTTTTGGGATAAGCACATTTAACAGGAGATCTACCCTCGATAAATTTTTAAGTACAGAATTCACATTTGTAGGAATTATGCTGTACAGAACATCTCTAATGCATTTTGCATATAGGAAACATTATGCCCACTGAACGTCAACAACCCATTTCCTCTGCCCTATTCCTTGGTTGGTAACCGCCGTTCTGTTCTCTACTACTGTGAGTTTGCCTTTCTTACATTCCACAATTCCACATATAAGTGAGATCATGCAGTATTATCTCCCTATGCCTAGCTTATCTCATCTAGCCTAACGTCCTCTGGGTTCCTCCATGTCGTTGCAAATGACAGGATTTTCTTATTTTTTAAGGCTGAGTAATATTCCATTTTATGAATTATTTTGGACCGCCCATGTCTTTTGAAAAGGCTGAGTGCATGTGTGCAATGTTCTTGTGTCGTATAGTTCACACATGAGCATGGAAAGCACTGACATAGAGCAAACGGTGTGAATACAGAAGGCTAAGAAGGAGTCGGTGCTGGCTGGAAAAAAATAGCATAAGAAGTCACAAACAAGAACTTTATCCCAAGACCTAATGAAGTAGGGGGAAATTGAGAAATCGATAGCTGCAGCATAATGGTGTAATTACAGGAAAATGAATTTAGAAAATAGCTGTGATGTATTGTATTACCAGCAAACAGGACTTTGGTTCAGATGCTAATGAAGAAATTATGTCTGACATTGGAAATTGGAGAGCTTGGCCCTGTAAGAATGGGGCTTTGGGCATGTGAGCTTTGACAGAGAGAGGAGAAATGGTGAGAGGACAGCCTAAAGATAGAAATGGTGGACTTCTTCTATCTCTATGCAGAACTCTTGGCTCCTGGCGGGCACTCAATGGGAAAATGGCAGGGCATTATTAGAAGGAGAGATCCAAGGGAAGAAGAGAAGTAGAGCCACAGACCCACAGCTACGTCACTAAGCTCATTCATTTGGGCAAGTCGTGAACCTCCTAAGCACTAGAGCATCAGTTTTCTTGTCTATAAAGTGACCATATAACAATATTGCCCTTCAAGTTAGTCAATCAGTCTATCAGTCTATTTTGATACATACACATTGAGATTATGTCCAGACTCAGAGGCTTGAGACACTCATCCTTCCATGATTCTGTGTTTTGTGCTCATAGTCTATATTTGCTTCTAAAGGGTAAAAAGAAGTAAGGATGCCAGAAGGGATGTGTGTGTGTGTGTGTGTGTGTGTGTGTGTGTGTGTGAAAGAGAGAGAGAGAGACCCAATCACCCAAAGACATACAGATGCAGCTTTTGCTTGGTTTTGCTGACCTAGTTTATTTCTTGAAAGAAACTGTCTAAATGGAAATCATGACCTCACTCTTCCTCTTACAAACAAAGGGATTTATTTTCTCTGATCCTCTGGTTAGTCTGTGAAAACATTTTATTTTAAGAGACAGAGCCTATTTCTGAAGTATGTCTCTCCCATCACAGTTACATTCTGCATGGGTTTTTAATGGACATTGGAATAGAGTATCAGAGTGCTCAGACGATGGAGCCAATGTCTTTTTTAAAAACCCTTCTGAGATACATTCAGAATGGCCCCATTCTTCTCTTTTAGACCCTTAGTCCCCCACTCACACATGGCCTCAACGTTCACTTGTATTGAGATGTGACTGTCACCAAAATGGCATTCTGCTTTGGGTTCTACAAAATTGATTTTAGCAGATTTTTCACCAAGGAACTTGTGGCAAGGTTTCCAGCCCTGGGTGTGAAATGGACCCTTGGAACTGCTGGCAGATCTGGGATAAGGCATGATGGCTCCAGCAGATCCGTGTTCCTTGCCAGTTTTGCTAATTGCCCAGGGCAAACACCACATGCTCTTCTCTGAAAGTCTTGAGGCCAATGTGGAATGCATTTTAATTTAAATATCTAACAGAACGGTTAGAAGTTTCTATTCAGGGTTGCTTTTTTCTTCTTTTAAAGGTTTAGAATTCAAGAAAACAGAATATGCTCAATATCAGAAGGAAGCTGAGCCTCACAGAGAAGTTGGTGAATTGTGCTCACATCTGGCCCCTTGAGAACAATGAAGAACAGGATTTCAGACTCTGCAAAGGAGATGCAAGGTTTTTGGGTTTGGTTCAG
>NW_016107482.1:439788-473459 GCF_001604975.1 Cebus imitator | reverse complement strand
TTTTTTTGCATTTTCAGTTTCTATTTTTTATTTTTTGCTGTGAAGGTAAATTGCTTTGTGAAAGTATTAGAAGTGGCCTTTTGACAGCCAGATGGGACTGAAGTAAAATTTCCATTTGAGTCAAACTGGCTTCACACACTATGCAATTTTCTTTATCCCCCAGTTTAAATTCAAGTCTCCTATAGTGATATCACACTCAATGAAAGCCGACAGGTTATTTCTATTAAAGTTTGGGGTTGAATGGAGACTAACTAGAATGGTGCTTCTATTGCTAATATTTCATTCCAGTGGCAGAATGCAATACCTTGGATGGAGTTAAGAAGATAAAATTTTGAGAGCAGCTGAAATAGAAAAACAGATTGTTAGGCTAATTTGACACATTTAAATAAAATCAATGTTTATTTTGTTGGCCTCCCAAATTACAGAGCTCCTTAATTCCATGGTTGCTCCTGCCCACGGGCAACTTCCTGACGGTCTTAATCACTGCTGTCTCAGGTGATCAGACCTTTGGATTCCAGGCTGAGAGGACAGCAGTGATAGAGGCCACCGACCTGCCAATTCCTAGTTGTTGTGCAAGACACAAATTCGTTTTATTGGATAATCTCTGGGAGGAGGAGAAAAATACACAGTTCTGCTTTCTGTAAACTTCAATTACCCTTCCAAACCTGTTTTGTTCAGTCCAAGTGTAATAAAAACTAATTCCCTGCAATTGTGTTGGCTTCTGTGAGAGCCAAGGCTGCTGCCAGGTGAGTGTTAGGAATTCAGGGGAATATAACATAATAATTAATAAGGGCACACATCTATGTGTACAGCAATTGCTTTTTTTGGGAAAAAAAGAGACAAACATTAAGTGTTAAGGCCTTTTTAAAATAAGACCTCATGTGTCAGAGGAACAGAAGATGCTTTTGCCGAGGGCTAACCTTAAAAAGCAAGTCTAAGGGCTCTCAGAACTGCATTTGCCAACATGAGCAAAACGAATCCATCACTTTCATGTGCATTCGTTTATATTTAGAAAGCGTCATAGGCACATAATATCTACAGGCTGGGTGCTGTGGACGATATCGATATATAGGAGGTAGAAATATTAAACTTGAACCTACCCCAGGGCATACAACCTTGACTGTTCCAATATAAAAACAGGCAGAGGGTGATGACTCAGAGCAAAAAACATGCATCTTATGGCAGTCTGAAAGTGCACAGTAAGGTCAGGGATCAGGGGTCTTGCCCCGGTTCTGCCGCTATTTAGCTGTAGGATGTGAGGCGACATTTGTAACCTCCCTCAGACAGTTTTTTCACTAATGAAACAGTTTATGTAGAGTGATCAAAACTTATAAGGACCTCCATATGTTACATGTATAAGTTCTTAGCTAGAATAAGCACTATGAATAGTTCAAAGAAAGGCTTAACAAAAATTTCATAAAAAACATGATGTCTTGCAGGAAGGCAGGAACAAGCTGTTGAAGTAACGTGAAGGGAAGGTAGGGGCATGACATCTGAAGAAAGGTCTGCAAGATTCAATCATCTTCCCAAACCCTCCCTGCTGAGCCTGAGCCAGGTGCCCTCCCTCCCCGCCCCCAATATCAAGCATCTTCCAGGCACCCAGCCTAAATGCAAGGCTGCAAAAGACTCCTGTATTCCCCAGAAACCCGTAGGTCTTAAGCTCTCAAAACCAAAATTTCTTTTCAAGGGAGAGGTCTTTCATTCCACAGTAAGAATAAGAGTAAGTACACATGAAAGGGGAAAATGGAAGTTTCCTAAAGAGAGCATGCATCCAGCAGGATCATCCACTCAATCATTCAGCAAAGAGACTGGAAATACCCACCCCAGGCCAGGGCGGTGCTGGCGCTGGGGTGTAACAGTGGTCAAGGTAGGCACATTTCCATAAGGGACAGTAGAATTAAGCAAACTAACAAGTAAAGAAATGCAGAGTGGCAATGGAGTTAAGTGCTAAGAAGAATATTAGATGGTACTACAAGAGAATTAAAAGGAGATTCAGTCAAGACATATTAGTATTCTCAGTTTTATGACACTGGTAAAACTGTTTAGGATTTATTGAATACTTTCTTTATATCATACCCAATGTTAAACATTTTATGTTCAATTAATCTTTAAATCAACACTTTGAGGTTCATGTAATCACTAATCACAAGAGTAGATAAAGAAACTGAGTTGGATGTATTAAGCAATTTATCCCAGGTAGGAAGTGGCAGACACAGAACTAGAGCAGGTCTAATCCAAGCTGTATTATTGTAATAACTGTTTATTTTTATTTGCCGTCTTTGGAAATAACTTAGCTTTACTTATTTTTCCCTTACCCCCATTCTGATGTGTAAAATTATACATTTCATTCTTATTTCCAAAATAGTTTCCTTTCATTTTTAATTGATATTAAGGCATAATGTAAGATATAATACATTAAGGAGAGAGTTTGATAAATTCTGACATATCTGTGTAACCACCACCATAATCAAGATACTTAAGCATTTGTATTACACCAAAAAACTCTGTACACTTTCTCAGCAAATCCCTTCTCTTCCCAGGTCTGAGCAACCATGGCACTCAGTTCTCTCATTACCCATTACATTTGGCTTTTTTAGAGACTTGTATAAATGGAATCATAGAATACAGGGATACCTCTGAGATATTGTGAGTTCAGTTCCAGACCACTGCAATAAAGCCAATATCACAATAAAGCAAGTTATGCAATTTTTTCATTTTCTGGTGAGTACAGAAGTTATATTTACACTACATTGTATGTAGTCTATTAAGTGGGCAATAGTATTATCTAAAAAATGTACGTGAAATTTAAAATACCTCATTGCTAAAAAAAAAAAAGTGCTAAAGATCATCGGAGCCTTCAGCAAGTTGTAATCTTTTGGCTGGTGGAGGGTCTTGTTGATGGCTGCTGAATGATCAGGGTGGTTGTTGCCAAAGGTTGGGTGGCTCTGGCAATTTCTTAAAATAAGACAACAATGAAATTTACCACACTGATTGACTCTTGCTTTCATGAAAGATATCTCTGTACTACACAATGCTGACTGACAGTACTTTACACACAGAGCTTTCAAAATTGGAGTCAATCAACTCAAACCCTGCCACTGCTTTAACAAACAAGTTTATGTAAATAAATTATTTGTTGTCATTTCAACAATGTTCACAGCATCTTAACCAGGAATAGAAACATCTCAAGAAACCACTTTCTTTGCTCATCCATAAGAAGTAATACCTCATCTGTTCAAGTTTTATCATGAGATTGCAGCAATTAAGTTACACTTTCAGGCTCTACTTCTAATTCTAGTTCTTTTGCTATTTCCATCATATTTGCAATAATTTCTCCACTGAAATCTTGAACCTGTCAAAGTTATTCATGAAGGCTGGAATCAACTTCTTCCAAACACCTGTTAATGTTGACATTTTGACCTCCTCTCATGAATCCTAAATGTTCCTAATGAAATCTAGAAGACTGAATCTTTTCCAGAAGGTTTCCAATTTACTTCTCCAAGATCCATCAGAAAAATCATTATGTATGGCAGCTGCAGCCTTATGAAATGAATTTCTTAAGTAATGAGACTTGAAAGTCAAAATTATTCCTTGATCCACGGGCTGTAGAACGAATGCTGTGTTAGAAGAAATAAAAACAACATTAATCTCCTCGTACACCTCCATCAGAGCTCTTGGGTGACCAGGTGCATTGGCAATAAGCAATTCACAATATATTATTATAATTATAATATTATATATTATACAGAACTTCTTTCAAAATTGGAGTCAATCCATTCAAACCCTGCCACTGCAAAATATTATTTTGAAAGGAATCCTTTTTTTCTGAGCAGTATGTCTCAACACTTGGCTTAAATATTCAATAAAACATTGTGTAAACAGATATGCTGTCATCTAAGCTATATTTTTCTGTTTATAGAACACAAGCAGAGTAGGTTTAGTGTAATTATTTAGGGCCCTAGGACTTTTGGAATAGTAAAGGAGCATTGGTTTCGACTTAAGTCACCAGCTGCCTTAGCCCCTAACGAAAGAGGTGCCCTGTCCTTTGAAACTTTGAAGCCAGCTATTGCCCTCCCTCTCTAGCTGTGAGAGTCCCAGATGGATCTTCTTCCAATAGAATGTCATTTCATCTACACTGAAAAATCTGTTGTTTAATGTAGCCTCCTTCATCAATTATTTTGGCTGGATCTTTTGAATAATTTGCTACAGCCTTTACGCCAGCACTTGAAACTTCATCTTGAACTTTTAGGTTATGGAGATGGCTTTTTTCCTTAAACTTCATGAACCAGCTTCTGCTACCTGCAAACTTTTCTTCTGCAGATTCCTCACCTCTCTCAGCCTTTATGGCTTTATAAAACTGGAGAGTTAGGGCCTCGATCTAGATTAGGCTTTGGTTTAAAACAATGTTGTGATTGGTTTGATCTATTCAGATCACTAAGTTGTTTTCCATATTAGCAATATGGCAGTTTCACTTTATTATTCATGTGTTTCACTGGAGTAGCACTTTTAATTTTCTTCAAAAACTTTTACTTCACATTCGCAACTTTGGTAACAGTTTGGCATAAGAGACCTAGTTTTTTTTACTTGTATCAATGTTTGACATTATTTCTTCACTGAGCTTAATCATTTCCATCTTTTGATTCAAAGTAAGAGATACATATATTTTTCTTTCATTTGAACACTTAAAGGCCATTGTAGGGTTGTAATTGTCCTAATTTCAATATTGTTCTGTTTCAGGGAGTAGGGAGGTTTGAGGAGAAGGGAGGAGAAGAGAGACAAGCCACTGAATGGATCAATCGGAACACAAACAACTTGATCAATTAAGTTTGCCATCTTACAGGACTGCAGTTTGGGTTCCAAAATAACTCAGTAGTAGCATTAAAGATCACTGATCACAGATCACCATGACAGATATAAAAATAATAATGATTTTCAATATTGTGGGAATTATTAATGTGACACAAAAATATGAAATGAGCACTTGCTATTGGAAAAATTGTGCCATTAGACTTACTCAATGCAGAAATACTACAGAGTTTCGATTTGTAAATATCTGTGAAGTACAATAAAGCAAAGTGCTGTGAAACAAAGTATACCTACAGCAATCAATGCCTACATCAAAAAAAAAAAAACAAAAAAAAAAAAAAAAAAAAAGACTTCAAAAAAAAGATGAATCAAACCTAATGATCCATCTTAAGGAAATAGCAAAACAGAAACAAACTAAATCCAAAAGTAATAGAAAGAAATAATAGTAATCAGGGCAGAAATAAATGAAATTGAGACTAAAAAAATGCAAAAGATCAATGAAGAGTGAATTTTTGAAAAGATAAATAAAATTGGCAAACTTTTAGCTAGACTAAGAGAAAAAAAAAGACTCAAATCAGATACAAAAAAAGAAATGATACCACAGAACTACAATGGATCAAAAGAGAGCGCTAGGATCAAGTATATGCCAACAAATTGAATAATGAAGAAATAATAAATTAATTTCTAGACATATACAACCATCCAATATTGAATAATAAGGAAATTGAACAGACTAATAAACAATGAGGAAATTGAATCAGTAATTTAACATCTCCCATCAAAGAAAAGCAGAGGACCTGATGGCTTCACTATTGACTTCTACTAAACATTTAAAGAAAAACAGAAAAACTAATACCAGTTACTTCAATGTATTCAAGAAAATTGAAAAGGATGGAATATTTTCAAACTCTTTCTACAAATCCAGCATTACCTTGATTCCAAAACCACATAAGAACACACCAAAAGAGAAAAACTACAGGTCAATATATCCCTGATGAACATAGATTAAAAAAATCCTCAACCAAATACTAACAAATAAAACTCAACAGCATATTAAAAAACTATCCATTATGTTCAAATGGAATTTATTCCAGGAATGAAAGGATGGTTCAACATATGCAAATCAATACATGTGAAACATTCCATAACATAATGAAGAACAAAATCCATATAATCAATTCAATAGATGCAGAAAAAGCATTTGGCAAAACTCAACATCCCTTTATAATTTTTAAAAAACTCAAAAAATTATATATAGAATGTATGTACCTCAATACAATTAAAACCATATATAAAAATCCTAAAGCTAATATCATTCTCAATGGGGACAAGTTGAAAACTCTTCCTCTAAGATCTGAAACAAGACAATATGCCCACTTTCACTGTTTCTTTTAAACATATTACTGGAAGTTCCCGTAACGAAGAGAAAAAAATAAAAGATATCCAAATTGGAGAGAAAAAAGTAAAATTGTTCTGATAACAGATGAAATGATTATATATGTATAAAGCCCTAAGAAGTTCACAAAAAAAAGTTAGTACTAATAAATTAAATTTGTAAAGTTGAAGGATATAAAATCAACATATAAAATCAGTAGTACTTGTATATATGTATAGTGAACTATCTAAAAAATAATTTTAAAAAATTTTTGTTTATAATAGCTACAAAACTATAAAGTACCTAGGAATAATTTTACCATTAAGGTGTAAAGAAACTACACTAAAAAACGACAAAACATTGATGAAAGAAATGGAAGAGGATGCAAATAAGTGAAAATATATCTCATGTATATAGATTTAAAGAATTAATATTGTTGAAATGTCCACATTACCCCAAGTTATCTACAGATGTGATGAAATATCTATCAAAATACCAGCGACTTTTTAATCCTAAAATTTGCATGGAATTACAAAAATCCTGAATAAATAAAGCAATCTTGAGCAAAGAGCAAAATAGAGGCATTACACTATGTGACTTCAAATATACTACAAAGCTCTAGTAAATAACACACTATAATATTGACATTAAAACAGACACATAAACCAATGAAACAAAACAAAGAACCCAGAAATAAATCCACATGCCTACAGCCAACTAATTTTTGACAAAGGTACCAAGAACACACAATGAGGAAAGGACAATCTCTTCAATAAATGGTGGTGGGAAAAGTGGATGTCCACATGCAGAAGAATAAAGCCTGACCCTATATTTTACCATACACAAAATTTAACTGAAGTTGGATTAAAGACTTAAATGTAAAACCTGAAACTACTAGAAGAAAACAGGTGAAATGCTTCATAACATTGGAATGGACAAAGATTTTTTTAATAAGACTTCAAAAGCGTAGGCAAAAAATGACAAGTAGACAATGGGATTACATCAAAATGCAAGTCTTCTGCACTTCAAAGGAAACACTCAACAACATGAAGAGACAACATACAAAATAGGAGAATATATTTGCAAACCATACATCTGACAAGGGGATGATATTCAAAATATATAAGGAACTCAAACAACTCAAAAGCAAAAAAAGAAAAAAAATTTAACCCAAATAATCCTATTTAAAAATGGACAACAGTCCTTAACAGACATTTCTCAAAAAGACATGCAAATGGTCAACTAATATATGAAAATTGCTCAATATCACTAATCATTTCAGAAATGCATATCAAAATCATAATAACGTATCACCTTACTCCAGTTAAAATGACACTAGTGAAAAGACAAAATAAATGTTGGCAAGGAAGTGGAGAAAAGGAAACCTTTACACAATATCAGTGGGAGTGTAAATTAGTATAGCCACTCTGGAAAGCAGTATAGAAGTTACTCAAAAAGCTAAAAATCAAATTACCGTATGATCCAGCAATCTTACTACTGCATCTATATCCAAAGAAAATGAAATCAGTTTGTCAAAAAGATAGCTGTAGTCTCATCTTTATTGCAGACTATTCACAACAGCCAATCTATGGAATCAGCCTACATATCCATTAGTAGATAAATAGATTTAAAAAATGTGATATATATACACAATGGGATACCAGTCAGCCATACAAAAAAATAAAAAATAAAATCCTGTTATTTGCAATATAAATAAATCTGGAAGACATTGTGTAAAGTAAAATAAGACAGAGTCAGAAAGGCAAATATCGTATGATCTCACTCATATGTGAACTCTAAAAAGTTAATCTCATAAAAGCAGAGAATAGAACAATCTTTAACAGAGACTGGGGAAGGGGGAATGAAAAGAAATTGATCAATGGGTACATAGTTACAATTAACTAGGAGAAATCAGTCCTGGTGTCCTATTGCACAGTAGGGTGACTATGGATAATGATGTATACTGTATATTTTAGAATAACTAAAAGAGAGAATTTCAAACATCCTGACTACAAAGATATAATAGTTTCAGGTGATGAATATTCTAATTATCCTGATTTGACTATTATATAACATACATATGTATTGAAGCATCACATTGCACCCCACAAATGTGTGCAATTATCATGTATAATTAAAACTTTAAAGAAATGATTTTTAAAAGATGCTTTGTAAAATTTTAGTTTTTTTAATGTATTGAGACTTGTTTTGGGGTGTATCATATAGTCTATACTAGACAAAGTTCCATGTGCACTTCAGAGAAATATATATTCTGCTGTTGTTGTGTGGGGTATGTTACAAATACCTGTTAAATATAGTTCATTTTTAGTGGTGTTTACTTCCCCTATTTCTCTATTAATCTTCTGTCTAGATGTTCTATCAATCTTTGAAAGTGGGATATTGACATCTCCAACTATTATTATAATAAAACTATTTCTTCTTTCAATTCTGTCCATATTTGCACATGTATTTTGAAGCTTTCTTGTTTCATGCATATATGTTTAAAATTGCTATAACTTCTTAATAGATTGACCATATAATCGATATACTACACTCCTGTCTCTTATAAAAGCTTTGTATTTAAGATCTATCTTGTCTTATATTAATAAAGTGACCCATGGTTTCTTTTAGTTAATATTTACATGAAAATTTTTTCATCCTTTTGCTTTTTATCACTTTGTGTCTTTGTATCTAAAAGAATTTCTTATACATAGCATACAGTTGGATCATGTGTTTCTATCCAATCTGACAATCTTTGTCTTTGGATTGGAGATTTTAATCTATTAACATCTAAAGTAATTACTGTTGAGGAAGAATCTACTGCTGTCATTTAGCTGTTTATTTTATTTATGTCCTATATGTTTTGTCCCTAATTTCCTTAATTACTTCTTTTTCCTGTTTAGTTGATTTTTCACAGTTAATCATTCTGATTATCTTCTCATTTCCTTTCTGATATACTTTTTAGGGTTTTTGTAGCTATCATAGGATTACATTTAACATTCTAAATTTAAATCAATCTATTTTGAATTAATATCCACTTAACTTTAAAAGCATTAAAAAACAAACAAACAAACAAACAAACAAAAATCTCTTTTCCTAAATATTTCCATTCTTTATGATGGTGTTGTCACAAATTACATCTTAATACATTGTGTGCCCAAAAACTTATATGTATAATTGGTGCATTTAAAAAAATCCTGTTGGGAATAAAATGCAAAATAAACAAATATACAATAATACTTGCTTTTGCTTGTGGTTTACCTTATTGAAGATTTTTATTGCTTTACACAGTTTTCAGTTACTATCTAATTTCCTTGCATTTCAACATGAAAGGTTCCCTCTAGTATTTCTTGAATGGCAATTCTAGTAACCATGCAATTGAATTTCCTCAAATTTTGTTTTTCAAAAAATGACTTAATTTCTCTATCATTTTGAAGGATATTTTTGCCAGGTATATAACTCTTGTTTAATTGTTGTTGGTTTTTTTTTTTTTTTTTCAGCAATAGAATAAGTTATTCTACTGTCTTCTGACATCCATATATTTTTAAATTGGTTATAAATCTTATTGAGAATTGCTTATAAATAAGAAGTTGTTTCTCTCTGATTTTCAGATCCTTTGTTTTTTGCTTTTAAGAATTGGATTACAATATGTCTTCATGTGGATATCTCTGAGTATATGTTTGGAGTTCACTGAGATTCTCGAATGTTTAAATTCCTATTTTTCACCAAATATACAAAAATTTTATCTTTTTTTTTTGAGATAGAGTCTCACTCTGTCACCCAAGCTGGAGTGCAGCACCACGATCTCGGCTCACTGCCGATCTCCTCCTCCCAGGTTCAAGTGATTCTCCTGCCTCAGCTTCCTGAGTGGTTGAGATTACAGGTGCACACTACCATACTAGACTAATTTTTGTAGTTTTAGTAGGATGGGGTTTCTCCACGTTGGCCAGGCTGGTCTCGAACTCCTAACTTCAGGTAATCTGCCCACCTCAGTCTCCCAACATGCTGGAATTACTGGTGTGAGCCACCATGCCTGGCCAGTTTTTTTCTAATATTCTTTACGCCCCTTCTCTTTCTTATCTTTCTCAGATATTCATCAGGCACATGTTAGTCCTTTCATAGTGTCCCACAAGACTCTTAGGCTATGTTTTATTCTTTTTTATTCCTTCTTTTTTCCTTTCAATCCCTCCCCCCAAAAATTACTAATTTTGAATGGCCTGTCTTCAAGTTTCCTAATTCTTTCTTCAACCTATTCAAGGCTGTTTTTGAACTCCTCTAGGAAATTTTTCATTTTTGTTATTGTGTTTTTCAGCTCTAAAATTCCTATTTAGTTATTTTTAGAATCTGTATTTCTTTGTTGACATCCTAATTTTGTTCATGTATTTTATTAGTTTTTAATGTATGTATTAGTTTTATCATGATTCAGTTTTATATTCTATGCTCTCTTTTATCTCATTAACCATTATTTAAAAATTATTTAAAAGCCTTTGTTAAATTAGTACATCCATTATAGAAAATAGTGTAAAGGATTTTTTTTAATTATGAATAGAACTACCAATATGATCTAGCAAAACACTCTGTTGACATTATATCCAACGGCAGTAAAATCAGCACCTTGTAGAGATATGTGCTTTCTAATGTTCATTGCAGCATTACTGACAATAATCAAGATATGAAAACAAACTAAGTGTCCATCAACAGATGAATGAAAAAACAAATTGTATGGTGCATGTGGCATGCATATATATCATACATGAAATATAATTGAAATAGTATTGAGCCTTAAAGAGAAGGAAATACTATAATTTGCAACAACATGGATAAACATGGAGAACCTTATGTTAATTGAAATGAGCCAGACCCAGAGAGAAAAAATGCTATGTAATCTCATTTATGCATAGAATCTAAAAACAAGTTGAATAAATAAAAGTAGAGGGTAGAATAATGATTACTGGGTCAGGTAGAAGAGAAGAAATGGGGAGAAGAAAAAGGGTACAAATTTGAAGTTGGGTAGTAACATGGCTTGGATGCTTTGTGCCCTCCAAATTCTATTTTTAGTTTTCTGAGTGTAAGGCCAGTTGCTTCGTCAGCAACTCCCCTGGAGTCAATCAGAGCACTCAGCTGTTGCTCGCTCCTAGCCATAAAAACCCCACACCCCAGGAAGTTGGTGCGACTTCCCTGGCCCCTTTACCCGGGACCATGGAACCTCGCCTGGTAGCTAAATAAATTGGCATTTAATTTTCTTATACTGGCCTCAGTTTCCTCATTTTAAACGCGGCAATAACCCTTACACTGAGAAACCTCCATACAGTTTTTTATAATGGCTGCACAAATTTGCCTTCCTCTCAACAGAGTGCAAGGGTGCCCTTTTTTCCACATTCTTACCAACAGTTATCTTTTATCTTTTTGATAATAACTATTCTAACAGGTATGAGATGCTATCTCCTTGTGGTTTTAATTTGTGCTTCCCTGATGATTGGATGATTGGTGATGTTTACTTTTTTATGTATTCATTGGCCATTTGTATGTATTCTTTTGAGAAATTTCTATTTGGTTCCCCTGCTCATTTTTGATGAGATTATTTGTTTTATTTTTAGAGTTGCTTGAGTTCCTTAAACATTTTGGATATTTTCTTATCAGATACATGGCTTGCAAATATTTTGTTTCAAGTTTTAGGTGGTCTTTTCACTGTGTTAACTTTTCCCTTGTTGTGCAGAAGCTTTTTGTTTAGATGTAATCCCGTTTGGCTGTTTTTGCTTTTATTGCCTGTACTTTGGGAGTCAAATCTATACAATAATTGTTCATACCAATTTCAAGTAGTTTTTCTTCACTTTTTAAAGAAGTTTCATGGTTTCAGGCCTTTGGTTTAAGTATTGAATTTATTTTGAGATGACTTTTGTATATGGTGTGAGACAAGGTCCAATTTTTTTTCTTCTGCATCTGGATATCTTGCTTTCCTAACACCATTTAGTGAAGATATTGTCCTTTTTCTGTTGTGTATTCTAGAAACCTGTGTCAAAAACCAACTGACCACATATTCATAGGTTTATTTCTAGGCTCTCTATTCCATTCCACCTGTTGACATGGAATACAAAACAATCAAATTCATAGAAGCAGGGTGTTGAATGGTGGTTACTAGAGGCTGGAGGTCTGGAGGAATTAAGAGATAATGTTCAAAGTGTACAAAGTCTGGCAGGGTGCAGGGGCTCATGCCTGTAATCCCAGCACTTTGAGGGGCTGAGGCAGGTGGATCACCTGAGGTCATGAGTTCGAGACCAGCCTGACCAACATAGAGAAACACTGTCTCTATTAAAAATACAAAATTAACTGGGCATAGTGGTGCATGCCTGTAATCCCAGCTACCTAGGAGACTAAGGTAGGAATCCATTGAACTGGGGAGGCAGAATTTGCAGTGAGCCCAGATTTCACCATTGCACTCTAGCCTGGGCGACAGAGCAAGATTCTATCTAAAAAAAAAAAAAAAAAAAAAAAAAAAAAAAAGTGTACAAAGTCTCAGACAGGAGAAATACGTTTAATTTTTTAAAAAGTATTTATTGCATGGCATGGTAAATATGGTAAATAATAGCATATTCTGCATTTCAAACTGGCTAAAGGAGTAAACCTAAAATGTTATATCTGCAAAAAGTGATAATTATTTGAGGTAATAATACGTTAATTAGTTTGATTTACTTATTCTGCATTACATACATAAATTATGACATCACTTTGTCCTCCACAAATATATACAACTATAATTTGTCAATTCATAATAAAATAATATAAAATGTCACAAATATATACAACTGTAATTTGTCAATTCATAATAAAATAATATAAAATGTGTATTCTGTACACAGCATAGAATTGGGCCACTTTTATGCAGTCTGCCAATTTTTGCCTTTTAGCTGAAGTGATTAAATCATTTGCATTTAGTATAATTAGATTTCATTAAATTATATATAATTTGCTACATCTAAATATATATAAATATGCCACAAAATTATACACATACATATATATGTATATACATACCACAAAATTACACATAATAATTTAACTCAGTTTAAATTTTTCTGCTATTTGTTTTCTCTTTGGTCCATATGTTATTTGTATGTTTATTTTCCCCCCTTCCCTACCCTCTTTAAATTATTTGAGTCTGGACACAGTGGCTTAAACCTGTAATGCCAGTGGTTTGAGGGGCTGAGGTGGAAAAATCACTTGATGCCAGAAGCTTGAGACCAGCCCAACCAACATAGTGTGACACTGTCTCTATAAAAACTTTAAAAATTAGTCAGGCATGCTAGGTGTAGTACTAGCTACTTGGGAGTCTGAGACAGGAGGATCTCTTGAACCCAAGAATGAGCTGTAGTGAGCTATGATCTGCACTCCAGCCTGGGCACCAGAGCAAAACCCTGTCTCTAAACAAATAAGCAGAAGGATAGACAGATGATAGATAGATAGGATAGATAGATAGATAGACAAAGTTTTTTAAAAATCTCTTTAACTCTACTACTCACTTATTAACTACATTTTATTTTTCTCTTTCTTCCTTCCACCATTCCTTCCTTCTTTTCCTTCTTTTCTCCCTTTCTCTCTTTTTTCTCTCTCCTTCTTTTTTCCTTTCTTTTGCTATTCACAGTAGCAAAGTCATGAAATCAACCTAAATTCTCATCAATGGTAAACTGAACAAAGAAAACCTGATCCCTACACACTATGAAATACTATGCAGCCATAAAAAACAAGAAGATTATATTCTTTGCAGCAACATGGATGGAACTGGAGACCATTATAAGCAAACTAACACAGGGGCAGAGAACCAAATACCACATATTCTCACTTACAAGTAGAAGCTGAACATCAAGCACTTATGGACACAAAGAAGAAAGAAAACACCAATGCCTACTTGAGAGTAGAAAGTTGGAGGAGGGTGAGGATTGGAAAAAATTAGCTATGGAGCACTGTGCTTATTACCTGGGTGATGAAATAATCTGTACACCAAGCCCCTACAACACACAATTTGCTTATGTAGCAAACCTGCACGTGTACCCCTAAACCTAAAATAAAAGTTTTTTTTTTAATGGAAATATGGTGTACACACACACACCATGGAATACTACTACTCAGCCATAAAAAATGGTGAAATAATGTCTTTTGCAGAAACTTAGATGGAACTGCAGGCCATTATTCTAAGTGAAGTAATGAATTAGTCAAAAACCAAATACCACATATTCTCACTTTCAAGTGGGAGCTAAGCTACAGGCACAAAAAGGCATGCAGAGCAGTATAATGAACATTGGAAACTCTGAAAGAGAGCATGTGGGAGGGAATTAAGGGTTGAAAACTACTTATTGGGTACGACGTACAATATTTGAGTGATGAATGCACTACAATTTCTGACTTCACCACTGTACAATCCTTCCATGTAACCAAAAACCACATGTACCCGTAAAACTATAAAAGTTTTAAATTAAAAAAATATTAAAAAGGTCTTCAGAATTGAAAATTTTTCTTCATATAAAAATATATTTTATTTGCCTTTATTTTTGGACAATATAGTTACTAAATGGAGAATATTAAATGATATTTAAAATTTTTCCATACTTCAAGGGCATGTTTCCATCGTCTTCTAGATTGCATAATTTCTGAGAAATCTACAATTGTGTTTATTTTTATTCCTCTCTAACTATATATCTTCTTTCTTTGGATATGTAAGATTTTCTCTTTATAATGGATTTTTAGTAAGTTAATTATTGTGTGCCTCGGTGTGGATTACTTTGCATTTATGTCAGTTGTTTGTCAAGCTTTTCTGTAGGCTTTTAGTTTTCATCAAGTTGGAACAAATTTTTCGTTGTTATGTCTTTAAATACTTATTCTCACTCCCACATGCTCTTCTTCTCAGGCCTCAATTGCACAAATTCTAGATTCCTTGATATTATTCCATAAGTTACAAAGGTTTTTTAAATTATTTTTATTATTTCTCCACTCTGCTTCATTTTACAGTAAAGTTTATTGCTTTCACAGGCATTTTCACTTGTAACATTGAATATAGTTTATCCCTCAGTTGTACTTTAGGTTTCAGAAAAAAATATATTTTCTTTTGTATTTCTGGTTGTCTCTTTTCTTATTATGTTCATGCCTGCTTTAAGATCCATAGTACATTAATATTTATAAGAGCTCTTTTAACCCAGTTATGCTGGAAGTTGCAATTTTTGGAATTGAAAAATTAGACCTTGGCAATGACCTTGAGCAGTAAAATATGAATAATTCTCACATGCTTAGCGTTCCAATAATGGAACACTAGGCATAATGAGTTAAGCTCTTCATCTGATAATATAATACTATCTGCTATTACTAGATCTTTTTCTAGTAACTAAGTTTTCACCTAGTTATCCAAAATTTGCTATATCTGTGCATATTTAATAAATATTTATTTATTTACTTATTTTAGACAGAGTCTCATTCTGTTGCCAGGCTGGAGTGCAGTGGCTCGATCTTGGCTCACTGCAACCTTCACCTCCTAGGTTCAAGTGATTCTCCTGCCTCAGCCTCTCAAGTAGCCAGGACTACAAGCAATTGCCACCACCCCCGGCTAATTTCTGTATTCCTAGTAGGGATGGGGTTTCACCATGTTGGCCACGTGGTCTCAATCTCTTGACCCATGATCCACCCACCTCAGCCTCCCACACTGCTGGGATTACAGGTGTGAGCCACCGTGCCCAGCCTCAATTTGTATTTATTAATACAAATGCTGAACATTGTGAGTGCTATGTTGTTGAGAGTTCAGAATTAGCTGCATGACTGTAAAGGGTGATTATGTTTGTTTTACCAGGAAATAAAGTGATCTTTTGACCATGTCAATCTATTCTGTGCCTGTTTATAGGTTTTGTAAAGGCAAGTCAACAATAGCCTTTACTCTAAGATTAATTAAGCCTTATTATTAAGTGATAATTTTGTGATCTGTCTTTATTGCTCAGTGTCTTCAAAGTGGTTTATCTCTTCTAGTCATATAGAATTAAAACATCCCCCAAGACTACATTAATTCTAGAAATTGTTTACTTTGTAGTTCCCCAGATTTTTGTGGTGTTTGTTTTGGCTGATCTCATGGAATTTCTATATTTGCATGTGGAGATTAGCATCTAGCCAAATATAAAAGAATACCACCCACAAGAACGTCTGAAACTCTTTCTGTATATATTTCTTTTCTTTGGTAATGTGTCCCACGAATGTCATCCACCTCAGCCTCCCTGAACTTTGTTCTCTGTCCACCCAACTCAGCAAGACTCTTTTACTCTGTGTAGGTTGCACCACCCTTGGTGGGGGTCCAGAAAAAGCCTTCAAGTATAAAGCTGGGGTATTCTTAGAGCTGACCCATTGGTTTTTCTCCCTTCTGGGCAATTATGTGCCATTTCAAAACTTTCTAGCTTTTTCATGGCAAAGAATAAATCTGATCCTGATTCCTCCTTCAGCGGCCAAAGCAGAAAACAATGCTGAGGATTCTAGAATTAATTAATGTGCAAACAAAGTAATGCCAGTGGTTAGTATATTGAATGTGAAGTGTTTGTGAGATATCCACTTGAAAATAATTACAAGTAATTGGATATTTAACAATTCATGAGAGTGATTTGGGCAGGATATATATTTGGAGAATCACTTTCACGGACCTGAAAATTCATGGCAGAGGAGTAGAAATGAGAACAATTATAGTCAAGTGATGGGTGCATTATATAAATTTCTGGTGTTAATGAGTATTGAAAAGTGAAGGAATAGTGGCTACATTTTGCGAATTAAATTTTGCATGAAGAATATGCATTTGATGATGCAGGAGATAACAGTTTGGAAGAAAACATGCCCTTCCCAGTTATAAATCATTCAAATTAGTAACTATCTATTTTCCTTGCTTCAGATTACAGAATCCTTAAATTAAGGAGCTCATTCTTGGTTTTTATGACTATGTTGCTTTAGAGTAGCCAGGCTAGGAAAAAAACAGATGAATAAATTGAGAAAAACTAAAACCACATTCAAACTAAGCAGAACTCCAATGATATAGACGTGCACAATCCATATATAGGAATTTGAAATACTTTGAGAAAGTATAAATTATCATTGAGAATCAACTTTAAGATATAGGAAAAATATAATAACCAGCAACAGCCAAAAATCAGTGGGCTATAGACATATACCTGCCTTTCTTTCTTTGACTATTAACATAAATGTATCGCTTACTAGCACTACAGATTCTCTTAGAGTCCAGACTCTATGATTAGTATGAAAATCAAGGCCAAACAGGTTAATCAAATGAAGACAACCATGTATTAAGTTAGTGTCAGAGCCTGCATTACATGGAACACATCCTTCTGACGTCTAGTCCAGGACTCTTTTCCTTGAGTAGAAATGCGCCCACAACTGGCTTCCTGCTCACTGAGCGGTTTCTCATTCTTCCTGAGTACACAGTTATGCTAAATCCCTGGCTTTACATGAAGTTAGATGATTTCATCTGTCCTTCCAGGTCTGCATGTTAAACCCTCCCACAGAGTGCTGTTCTCTGTCTTCCCCTTTCTACGGGCACCTATGAAACCCCAAAACAGTCCTAGGAGCCACATGTCACAGTTGCAGAGCATCTGTCAGTCTGTATCCTCTGCAACTGTGAGGTGCTTCCTTTCTTTCCTACCACTGTCATTTCTACTTTATGCAAAGGAAAACTATTGTGTTAAGTCACTGAGATTTAGGGATTTATCGTCCACAGTAGCAAGTGCTGCCTTAATTAATAAAGATCTATAACATTGTATAAAATAATCATCTGAGAACATGTTTTAAAATTAATTTTAATTGGTATTTTAAGTTCCAGGGTACATGTGTAGAATGTGCAGGCTTGTTACATAGGTAAACATGTGCCATGATGGTTTGCTGCACCTATCAACCCATTGCCAAGGTATTAAGCCAGCATGCATTAGCTATTTTTCCTAGCGCTTTCTATTACAAAGACACATGCACACGTATGTTCATTGCAGCACTATTCACAATAGCAAAGACATAGAATCAACCCAAATGTCCATCAATGATAGACTGTATAAAGAAAATGTGGTTCATATATACCATGGAATACTATATAGCCATAAAAAGAAACAAGATTATGTCCTTTGCAGGGACATGGATGAATCTGGAAGCCATTATCCTCAAAAAACTAACACAGGAACAGAAAACCAAACACAGCATGTTCTCACTTATAAATGAAAGAATGTTTTAATAGGCTATGAATAGATGCCACTGGACACAGATGTAAAGAAGGGCAGACTCATAAGAAACACTCTTCTTCGCTTTCCCCTCATGCCTATCTAAATTAAAGGGAGATGAGCTCAGTAAGGGATGGTTTTTCTACAATCTAGGGTAAAATCTGTAATCTTCAGTAAGTACACAGGGGATGCTAATATTGGAATAGAAAGCTAAGTCAAAAACTATACAGGAAAGCATAGGTTTGGACTTGGAAGGAAAGGCCCTAGGGGAAACAGACAAGGACAAGCAAAAGTGTAAATGTGATAGGAGGGGTGAACTAAATGATTTCTCTTACAAAAGAGAAGTAACCAGGGTCTTAAACTTTTCTTGATGAGCTATATGAGGCATGGTACAAGGAGGGTTTTATTTCATTGTCCCATTCTAGAGAAAAGATACCTGTAACATAACTTGATGTTATGATAGTGTCATAACACTATCTCCTTTCTTCTGAAAACAGCCTTTGAGATCTAGTATCCATCATCTTAGCCCATTATAAAATGAGCCATCTATTCTCATTAGCAACCAGTCCTAGTCACTCAATACCACCCAAGGAAGCCGCTTAAAACAAACTACAGAAAAGGATGGTATGAACTGAGCTACCACGTTCATTTTTCCTTGTATTGGAATTTGCTCACCTAATTTCATTGTCTCCTCTAACACAGCAATCTATTTGGGTTCATTGACTGGTCTGGATTTACACAGGTTATTTGAAAGATAAAGGTCAGGTACACAGCAGACTGCTAGAATCGCATTTATTAACCACAGTCTCCCTGCACCCCCAGCCCCCATGGCCTCACTGACTTTTTGCATCATCAGTGTTATCTGCAGCATGAGAGCAGTAAATTTAATGTGGCAGAACATGAAACAAGAGCCAAGAATCAAGCCATAGATTAGTGATAGATGATGCCAAGTTCAACCTTATTAGCCTTTGAAAAAACCACACTGCTCTGCCAAAGCCAGTTTCTAAACCTTGTTATATACAGAGCACCTAGATGGTCCAATTGCTGCCGGTTTTAATCAGAGGATGACAATTAGAGGCAATTAGATGTGGCTTGGAGATGAAGATGAAGTCCTTCCTCCAGGGGATTTGCTGCTGGCTGAGATTCCAGCCTAAGAAGTTTTAAAAATTCTATCTTGACTCTCAGCCTCGAGCCTTGCTAATTTTATACCACCAGCCTTCAGACTTTTATTTTTTTTAAAGATTCACATGTATGTATTCATAAAGCAAGGCATCTTCAAGAAAGAAAATGTCAAAAGTAGCTCCGGTGTGAAGAAGGGAGCTGCTTGTTCTCCATTAGCTTCATCAAACTGTAACTTTGACTGCTGCCCTTCGAGGAAAGGATCCTCTTAGGAGGTAAACAATAGATGTAGCTAGGACCTATCACAGGACGCAGGCTCTGTGCAATATGGACAGCGTTCAGCCATTACCACCATGGTGTCTGGGCTCAATTTGATGATCTTTCTCTGGATTAGTACTGTGAGAAGTGGCAGACTATTTAAGGAGTCAGAGGAAGATGTTGGGAGATCCTGAGGACTGGCTCAATAGTATAAAGCCCGAAAGCTGAAGAAACAAGGAGGGTTACCCAATATGCCAAAAGGCAGCATAATTGAGGTAGATCACGAAACAAATTCTCTAGAAGACTAGAACATGCCTTGCAGCAAGATAATATTGTGTCTCAAGTCCATGAGGCGAGGAGGGGCTGGAAAGGCAATATTTATACAGAATTCAAAATTAATTGCATCTAACACCTGATTCTATTTTATTTCGTATCCAAACGATCCTCTTAATACTAGCTTAAAAACAGTACTGGATAAACAAAAAATTTTGTCCTCACCACATATTGGATGCTGTGGAGCAACTAAAGTGAGAAAGATAAAGTCATTAGGTGATAGGAATAGAAGAAACTCAAGGGCAAATCATACACAGATCTTCAAAATCATACATCAGAACTGCATGTTCGGATGTTAGGAGCAGGACCAGAGAAGAAAGAAGCCTAGAATATTCAAAGAACAAGGCGACCCTGGTGCAGTGCTTGGAGTTAATGAGTTAATATGGGCTTCCTGGAGCAGCAGCATTTGCATCACCTGAGAGGCTGCTTAAGGTGCAGAAACTTGGGCTCAACTCTACTTGCCAAGGCAGACTAAAATGCAGTCTGTTTTAAAGGCCTATTAGGATTTGGCAGTCACAGCACTTAGGATCTGCATCAGAAGGAGCTCAGCCAGTCTGACCTCATAAGCAAGGGAAGACAGCAGTCTTTGCCTTTAGGCCAAAAGTTTTAGAAAAGAAAATGGGTTGCCCTGCTGGACAAGACTTAAGGTTTGAGATAGAAGCAGAGTTTTGGTAAAGAGAAACCAAGAAAAACTGTCCCGCTCAGGCGGAATTACATTCAAGAGTGTATGCCTTTCCCACAGAGCCTGCCCCATGCTGCCTGCTCCGGGTCTGCACATCCTGAAGGGAATCCTCCTTGTCCACATGGCTCAATCCCTTGTGAAGAACCACAGCCAGCTGTGGGGAAACAGGCCTACACAGCTCCAAAGATGACCAGGGCCAGCTGTCTTTACCAATTTACAGTCATAAAAAGACAACCGAATTTCATCGCATGTGAGTAAAGTAAGCATTGTAAAAAGAATTTATAATGAAGACACCTAACAACTACCGTGGCATGGACTGTAAAAGCGTGAAACTCTGCTAGCCAGAAACATGCGGAATGGCCACACTGGGGCCAAACAGCTGAGCGTTATTTACAACCTTGGAATTGAACAGCCAAATTCAGTGCCGCTCAACATTCAGCCTGCATCAGAATCACCCAGCGAGATGGTTAGAACACAAATTGCTGGATCCTGTGCCAGAGACCCTAATTCCATAGGTAGGGGAAATTTGCATTTCTCTCAGAGTCCCAGCTGAGACTGGTGCTGTGGGCCCAAGAAGGTCATATTGAGAAAGAACCACTGGCCAAGGGATAAAGCTGAGAATTGGCCCAGCAGCAGAAATAGGAATTATTCAGAAGATAGATGGACGTTTAAAAAAATGGATCAGGGCTGGAGACAAAATAAAGCCTATTTCAACTTTAAAATAAGTGGTAGTTGTAAAAATAAATAGCAAACAACAAATGAATATAAAGTATTTTTGCCAAGTAAGTGGTTTAAAAAAACACAAAATATCTGAACAATAAATTAGACACAAAGAATACTAAATTGGTGACCTAAGAGAGAAAACTTAGGCATTTTCTCATAATATGCAACACCAATGCAAAACTATAGAATACGTAAGATAAAAAGCTGAAAGACGTACAGACCATTCCAGGGGATCAAAAGTTATATGACATAAAAATAGAGACAGGGGCCAAGTTCAGTGACTCACACCTGTAATCCCAGCACTTTGGGAGGCCGAGGCAGGCAGATCACGAGGTCAGGAGTTCGAGACCAGCCTGGCCAACATGATGAAACCCTGTCTCTACTAAAAATGCAAAAAGAATGCTGGTCATGGTAGTGAGCACCTGTAATCCCAGCTACTCGGGAGGCTGAGGCAGGAGAATTGGTTGAACCCAAGGAGTGGAGGTTCAGTGAGCCAAGATCGCACCATTGCAGTCCAGCATGGGAGACAGGGCAAGACTCTGTCTCCAAAAAAAAAAAAAGAGAAAAAGAGAAATAATTTTTAAAAGAAAATAAGTTGCCTGTAATATGACGGATCATGAGTTTTGGAGCTAACAATGTCCATTATGCACTAAGAAGAATGAATTTTTTAAAGAACTATGTATAAATATATCCTTGTTTTGAATAACTGAAACTTCGTAGCCCTTGGCTAACTTTCCCCCACCTCCCACTCCACAATGTGGCTATAGTTAACCATACTGTATTGTTTACTTGAAGTCTGCTAAGAAGGGAGATCTTAAGTGTTCTCATCAAAAGAAAAGAAGAAAATGGTAACTATCGGAGGTGATTGAAATGTTGATTAGTTAGCATGTTTGTGGTGAGCATTTCACAATGTATATGTATTTCAAATCATAAAAATACATGTTAAACATATATAATTTTACTTACCAAATATGCTTGCATTTAAAAACTTTAAAATATTTAATTAAGATATTCTTGTTTATTCTTGAATGGAAGGATAAAGTTAACTTTTTGAAAAGTTATCATCAAGGAACAAAATATCTAATCTGAAAAATAAACAAAATCACATTAATGTAGGACTTCTCTTTAGCGCCTCTTACAACGAGAAGACAGTGGAAATATATTGCCAAAATTTGGAGAGAACGTCACTTTAACTACAGAATTCCTTACCCAGGCAAATGAGCATCCAAGTATAAGCACAAAATTAAAATCATTTCCAGGCAGACAGGACCCCAGAAAATTAACCAGCTACACATCCCCACCAAAGGATTATTTAAGAATATGCAGGTAAAACAAACAAAAAACAAAACTGAATCCAATGAAATGAGTGAAGTGTGAAATACAAGAAACTCGCACACAGGCCCAATATGTCCTAAAGTAGGGAATGAGGAATGTGGTCACCTCAAGGGGTGTGGCAGGCTGTAAATAATTAGACATTATCGGAATCACAATTGGAGAACTGGAGCTGGAACTGTTTCAACATGGAAGTCAGCAGAGGGCAGTGGCTAGATGAGTGGAGAGCGGGTGGAGGAGGACGTCATTGCTCCTTTCCACTCTTCCTCTTTGTGCCTGCTTTCTTTCAGCCTGGTCACCTTTTCCCTCTATTCTCCTTGTCCCATCTTTATTTTCAAATTGGATGCTTTTGTCTATTACAGTACAAAAAAAAACCAACTAAACTTAAATAGCAGAGAAACGCATCATGTCTCAGGGCAAGAGGAAGAGTGGCTACAGGAAGCATACTCCAGAAGCTCCACAACACTGCTGAGTTCAGCAGCCTGCCTATTTCCAGTCCACTCCTCCCAGGAAGACTGTCTTCTGGCCAGCACCTGCCAGTCACAGACTGCCATAAATCTAGGCAATGCCCTGAAGAAAAGAGAGTTTCATCACATTTTTAACCAAGAAACAGCAGATTTCCTCTCATGTCTTATTCTAGAAGAGTTTCACATTCGTATGGTAAAACTAGAGTCTTAACCTCTGCACTATCAGCATTTTGGGGTAGATAATTATGTGTTCTGGGGAACCACTCTGTGAATTGTAGGACATTTTGCAGCATCCTCAGCCTCTATCCACTATATTCCAGGTATGAGAATCGAAAGTCTCCAGATATTTCTAAATGTCCCCAGGGAGTGCAAGTGGCAGAGAGGAGGTACAAAATCCTTGCCCCAGTTGAAAAGAATCAGTGACTTCATTTAATCACTTGTGAGAATAACGGGACATCATCAGTTTAGACTGGCAGTTCTCAATCTTTAACATGTATCAGAATCACCTCGAGGACTCGTTCAAGCCTGGATTGCAGGGCCCTGCTCCAGGGTTTCTGTTTCCCAGGTGATGCTAATGGGACCACAGTTTGAGAAACACTGCGTAGCCATTCCAGGCTGTACAAATCAGTGTTCATTCCCTGGACAAGGCTCCTCTTCCTGGAAGCATGTGGATTCAAGGTGGAGGATAGCTCTCTGTATATACTCTGTGTCCCATTGGAAAATAAAAATGCGGAATGCATGCTATTAGGTAAGCATTACACAGGTTCTGCTGCTGTTCACGTTTGTAGACCAGGTGTGGCCAATAGACTGAACTGTCAGTGGTGGAGTGCAGCACAAAAAGAAGAAATCAGATGTCGGAGCAATGATTTCTATTGTGGAGGTCATAGCACTGCCAGGGAACTCTACTGCAGAGATTCATGAGGGTGGAATTCGAACACAAGGTTTGTGACTAACAACTCTTTCCCCCTCTGTCTGCCTCTGGCCCTGCACTCCAATCCTGCACATCAACATATGTAAGTCTGGTTCTCTCCACCATGTAGCCAGCCATAAGTAAGGAGTTGGAGACAGAGAGACTTTGCTAAGGATGGCTGCAAGTCCATCATTCCACACAACTTGTTGAATGAGGAAGTGAAGCAGAGGAGGGTGAAGAAGGAGATAGTAGAATATCTCTGCCTTCCAAGACACAGTTAGCCTTGCCATGTGGGTGAAATGTTGTCCAACACAAGCTCTGGAACTTTGACCACCCCACCTACACCTCCTTCTGTGTATTGGGGGTGGGTGATGAATTACAATGATGGTTAGAAAGGATGAATTACAACGATGGTTAGAAAGGAAGCATGCAGAAGCAATTTAGCACAGAGAGGAGAAAAATCTTCCTGTCCCTTAGAGATACGCTTTCTTCCTTGTAATAGAAAGGCCCTGCCTCCAGAATCACCTCTCTGTATCCCAGAGCCAACCGCACTTTTTTTTATGACCCAATTTAAGTTCTTCCTGCTTTATATTCAGTCCCCCCAACTTCATCTAAATTTTATCTGACCCTTTCCTAACTCCCTAGTCATATGTTTGATTATGTGCTGCCTTTTTAACTGTTTTATAATTTTTTTAAGGTGGGAAGTGTAATCTCTCCAACAAACCTGCATGTTCTTCCAAAAGTGCCCAGGGGTTATTTTGCTACTGGTTTCCTTCATTTCAGAACAATGTAGTATCTTTGAGGAGCCATATTGATTCCCGAAGTGCAAGATGGCATCACATAAAACCCATGGAAGTCAGAGACAAACCTACGGAACAGTGTTCCCTGAAACCTTACCTTCCCATGCCTTCACCTATCAGTCCAACTGGGGCTATTCAGTACCCCCTTCTGTTGGAAAGGGGATAATGATTGTTTTCAGAATTAAACATAATACATATAAAAGGTCTGAAGCTAAATCTTTCAAAGTAGGACTTAATAAATGGTAACATTTCTTATCATCATTAAAAGGTTAACATATAGATGTACCCTTTGGTTACACACTGACTCCTCATCTACTCCAACCAACCTATGCTTCACCTCTTATCATAACTCTCTTCATTCTTCCGTATATCCACCTCAAAGCTAATTGTTTCCATTATCAATTGGCTCTATTCTATATACAGATCTCTATCTTGTTATTGGCTATTTCTCATCTTGATTTCCTCTTTATTCTGAATTAAGTTCTGGGATACGTGTGCAGAACGTGCAGATTTCTTACATAGGTATACACGGGCCCTGGGGTTCGCTGCACCTATCAAGCTATCATCTAGGTTTTGAAAATGACTCTTTGTGCAGACCTTCTGGTCTTCTCTGATAGCATGCCTCCCATGGGATTCAGTACACTCCCTTACCACTAGGAGGACCCTCCTACCTCAGTGTCCCCGATACATTCACATTGAAGTCAATCCACATGAAAAATGGGAAAAACGATGAGTTTGTGTCCTTTGTAGGGACATGGATGAACCTGGAAACCATCATTCTCAACAAACTGACAGAAGAGCAGAAGATCAAACACCGCATGTTCTCACTCATAGGCGGGTGTTGAACAATGAGAACACATGGACACAGGGAGGGGAGCACTACACACTGGGTTCAGTTGGGGTGGAAATAGGGGAGGGACGGTGGGGGCTGGGGGGCTGGGGAGAGATAGCAAGGAGAGAGATGCCGGATGTAGGTGATGGGGAGGAAGGCAGCAAATCACACTGCCACGTGTGTACCTATGCAACAATCTTGCATGTTCTTCACATGTACCCCAAAACCTAAAATGCAATAAAATAAATAAATGGGAAAAAAAAAAAGAAAAATGGGACCTCAAGTCCCTAAGCATCCTAGCTACTTCTGACATCACAACACAATTGTTCTTTCAACTCTAAACTTACCCAGAAAAACTGAGGTACAGCCATATAGGTAGAAATCTGTAAGCTGAGGTATTGGGTTTGTGTCTGGAAGGTCAGCTCTCACTCAAATACGTGCCTCTGTAACCTCTCCATCTACCATTATTCTCCTGTTCTCTACTGAAAACCCCTGCCAGCATGCCTTTGGTCTCAGCAAGTAGGCTCCTATTTTTGTCCATGGCTAATATCTGTCATTATGCTTGGGCTTCTGTTGGTAGGTTCTTAATTTAGGTCTTGCACTGCACCTGGAGGATCATTCCGTGTGGTTTCACAGGAACTGAAAAGTCTTTAGAATAGAATAGAACATGAAGTTGGCAAGCTGTTCTGTGACCAGGAATAAAGAAATCCTGACAAGTTTCCTCTGTATAATATTTCTAACTTTCCCACATTTCTCCGTCTTCCAACTTATGCAGGAGATATGTCTCTGTGAAATATTCAGAACAAAGAGACCTAGAATTTAGCTCAGGCATAAATCTCTGAAGATCAAACAGGATCCTGGAGCTTCCATATACTTTAGCTCATGGATTTTCTGTATAGGAGAGTTATTTGTTTATAGTGAAACCTTCACTCAAAAATTCCATTCACTCTTTCTTAGACACTCTTTTTGTAAACTTGAGTACCTGACATCCCAACCCATACACAGCTAGAAAAAGAAAGTTAGAAGAGATAGTAATCTTTTCAGAAGTTTGTCTTTTAATACAAAGAAAAGACAGCTGATGTGAAAGTAAGAAGACAGATTAACGAGGAAAATAAGATATAAGAATACCAAATTCAAAGCAATGACAGTAATTATATTCAGAAGCTTTTCCAGCCTCGCCGATGTTCCCTTCAACCCTCATTATGTCCTTTTTGACAGTTACAACTACCTTCTACTGATTATCCTGCCTGAGTCTTCCTTCACTCTAGTTGATTCTCTTGGTGTTATTCAAGTTATCTACTTGCAAAAGAAATGATAAGCTACACTTATTTTAATGCCTCGATTGTAACTACTTTTGCTGTCAGGACACTGTTTTAAAATATAACCTTGGATTTTGTTTTTATTCAAATGTGACTTTGGAAAGCTAACAGATATCAAAGAAACGACTTTCATTGAAAAGATAGTTTGTTACTCACAGATCCCAAGATGAGGGAGCATGCCATGCCATGCCTGGCCACACAGAAAAGCCCCAGGGCAGGCCAGGAGGCAGAAGGAACATGGAAAAACACAGGCAGGAGCCTTTATTGTGGTTTTCACAGCAAGGAATGGGTAAGGCAGAGTCAACAGGTTTAGGATTAAATAATTTGAATAATTTGGGCAGGCTCTGGCCTATAGGGGCAGTATTGGGTTGTCCAGTGCTTGGCTCTGGGGTGATTTGAGGCATTGATGTAGTGTCCTAAACTACAGAATCCTGATAAAAGGAAGGACGTGTGGGTATAGAGTCAAAGACATGCTCACAGACAAGCAGCTTACTGTCTCCAGCAATTCACTAGTCCTGGAAGGGATAGTCTTTCATGGGTCAGCCTCAAAGTGTCAAAGCATCATACAAACAAAAACAAAAACCTAGCTAACACAGACAGAATTCAGACTTCTTCGCTGGGATCTGGGGCCCTTCACACTTGGCCTTTGTCCTTCTCTCCCAGCCTCATCAGGACACCCAGGTTCCCGCAACAGCCTCCTCCCCCACCTTCCACAGGCCACCCATGCCCTTTCCACTCCTGTCCCTTTTTTCATAGTGTTCCATGCATCGGGAATTCTTTTCCTCACATTCTTCACCTAGCAAACTCATCTGGAGCCTTCAGAAACCTGCTCCAATTCCCGAGTCTCCGTGGCACGTGCACATCCTCCGTCCTGTCGTCTCTCATTCGACTTGGTTTATAGCTCAGTTAGAGTCACTGCTTAATAAGTCGTTTGTCATTTATCTGTTAACATGTGTCTCCACCATCAATACGGGAGCCCCATAGAGACTATCTTCCGTGTCCTCGACACCCCAGTGACTAGCACCATGCATTACACACCATAGGCACACGCCTAACAGTGGTTGAATGCATGGCACACTTGAGTTCTTTTGTGTGGAAGCCAGAAGCCATACAGACTTAAATAGCTTCAAAGAAAATTAGGTTATGGTAAAGCTGCTTGGCTTCGCAGTAGGATTTTAGAAATTCAGATAAACTCTGATAATAATAGGATTTATTAGTAAAGCCAGAAATCATCCTTACCCTTGAAAGTCTGATTGGATTTGACTTTGGAAAGCTGATTTTTTGGAATGAAGCCCTAATTCATCTTCTTCTCGTAATTCAACTAAAATAAAAGGGAAGAAGAGGAGAAGGTTACTTTAAGTATACGTTGAATCTATTGGAACTAATGCTCTGCTTTATTCAAATTGTGAAGTGAGAGAAGTTTACCTTGTTGGTAGATGTAGAAGTCTAGGGATCCCTGTGCAGAGGAGAGAGACAGATTAGGGAGGGCAAGAGGTCTTTTCCGAGACTACTGAAATCATACTACGTAGAGAAAGTCTAATTTTGTCTTGAATTATTAAACATAAAGCAACCAAATGTTCATTTAATCCTTGTTAGCTCCTCCCAAGATGTGTGAATAGAGCATGGTGATGCTCTATCGCCAGGATGACATTATACAATTCTCGTGTTTTCTTAAATGGGGGAATTTGCACCCCAATTTGCATGAAATTCTCTCCTGAAGCAGTTTGCAAGCAGGCCCCTCTTCACCTAGAGCAGATGCTGACCCTCTAGGACCAGAGTGTTCACTTCTGTAAAAGCGTCAGAGAACTTCACTCACACACACACACACACACACACACACACACACACACACGCACACGTGTGCATGTATGTATTATATATGTTTTATGTAGTTATGTGTGTGGAGAGAGAGAGAAGAAGAGATTGACAGAGAGGCAGAGCGAGGTTGTAAGTATACCTCTAAATCTATTTCTAAATCTATTCAAAATAATTTCAAATTTTTAATCAAACCTACTTTCTGTATTAGCCTGAAAATTAATATGATTTGAGATGTTTGAAATAAGGCATAATAGAAATTTTAAACCATACAGTGATTTTTTTTTTTTTTTTGAGACGGAGTTTCACTCTTGTTACCCAGGCTGGAGTGCAATGGCGCGATCTCGGCTCACCGCAACCTCCGCCTCCTGGGTTCAGGCAATTCTCCTGCCTCAGCCTCCTGAGTAGCTGGGATTACAGGCACACGCCACCATGCCCAGCTAATTTTTATATTTTTAGTAGAGACGGGGTTTCACCATGTTGACCAGGATGGTCTCGAGCTCTTGACCTCGTGATCCACCCGCCTCGGCCTCCCAAAATGCTGGGATTACAGGCGTGAGCCACTGCGCCCGGCCCATACAGTGATTTTTATCTACAGCATAGAGTTTGCCTTTCTTAAGATTCTCATAAGCCAAAGTGAGATTCACCCTGTGGGCATGGAAAACAGACTATCAATAAGGAGTCTGCTGAAAAAAGAAGACCCAGCTTGACCTCATGAAGTGCACTCTGGAAATTGTGGCATTTGACACCTCACCTCCAGCTTCCTTCAGTGCCACACTCTCCCCAAATGGTGAGAGTCCAACATAGTATGACACCATGCTGAAGTCAGGAGCAAATGGCCAATTGTTTTCATAATTGCTTTCCCCCTGAAGTATCTCTAAACACAAGTGATTTGTGAGAGCAAAAGGAGATAATTAAATGCTGGAATATATTTGATTTATTGAGCATGGGATTATTTCTGACATTTATTGGTGACTCAAAGAGAGTCCAGAGCTAGAAAATATGGGCTCATTGCTTTGTATGATGTTTATGTAAGACAGGAGGACATGGCCCAAGGCAAAGGTGACACACTGGAAGTCTTCCTTCAGCTCCCCTTTCTCTGGCGGTCTTGTCAGCTCTGCCCACTTCATCATGAGCTCTTCACATGAGCCAGGACCTCGTCTGCTCTCTCCTCACAGACGTCTCAACCCAATCCGGGCACGATGTTTTTACTTTCATCTAAAAAGAATTTTGAATTTACAGGAAAAAAAATAAAAACAGTATAAAGGATACCTATATAGAATTTACTCAGATTCACATATCGTGAGCCTTTTACTGCATTTATCACTTGCTCTATCGTCTTTTTAATTTGAGGTTGTGTCACATATACCCTTTCCTCAACACACTTCAGTGTGCATTTCCTGATAACAGAGGTGTGTTCTTAAACAATGCAGTAAAATTATCAACTTCAGTAAATTCAGCATTGATGCAGTTCTTTTATCCAGCCTACTGTTTTGATCTAATTTTGTCCGTTGACCCAATAATGTCCTGTATAGCATCGTTCGCCTCTAATACGAGATCTGGTCTTGGGTCAAGTGCAGCATTAGTTGTCACACCTCTTTGCCCTCCTTTATAACATTTCTATGACTTTTCTTTGATTTTTATGACATTGTCATTTTTAAAGAGTATTATCTCCCTCTTGGTTTAAATATACTGTTTCCCATTTTGTCTTTGTCTAATGTCTCCTCACGATTGCAGGCATACCTGGGAAATATTGTGACCTTAGTTCCAGATCACTGCAATAAACCAAATATTGCAATGAAGCAAGCCACATAATTTTTGTGGTTTCCCAATGCACATCAAAGCTGTTTACACTGTACAGTAGTCTATTAAGTGTGCAATCACACTATGTCTAAAAAACAATGTATGTGCCTTACTTTAAAAAAACTTTATTGCTAAAAAATGTTAACGATCCTCTGAGCCTTCAGTGAGCTATAATGTTTTTGCAAATGGAGGGTCTTGTCTTAATGTTAGTGGCTGCTGACTGATCGGGGTGGTGGCTGCTGAAGTTTGGGGTGGCTGTGGCCATTTTGAAATACAAGAAAATGAAGTTTGCTATATCCCTTTCACAGAAGATTCCTCTGTAGCATGTAGGTAAAATGTGATAGCATTTTACCCACAGAACTTCTCTCAAAGTTGAAGTCAATTTTCTTAAGCCCTGCCGCTACTTTATCAACTAAGTTTATGTAATATTCTAAATCTTTTGTTGCCATTTCAACAATGTTAACGGCATCTTCACCAGGGGTAGATTCCATCTCAAGAAACCACTTTCTTTGCTCGTCAGTAAGAAGCAGCTCCTCATCCATTCAAGTTTTATCATGAGAGTGCAGCAATTCAGCCACATCTTTAGCCTCCACTTGTAATTCTAGTTTTCTTGTTATTTCAACTACATTTCCAGTTACAATAGTAACAGCAGAAATCAGTGATCACAGGTTGCCATAAAAGGTATAATAATAATGAAAAAGTGTGAAATACTGCAAGAATTTCCAAAGTAAGACAGACAAAAAGTGAGCTCATACTGTTCAAAAAATTATACCAATAGACTTGCTCAACACAGAATTTCCACAAACCTTTAATCTGTAAAATATGCAATATCTGCAGGGTACAACAAGGTGAAGCATATAAAATGAGATATGACTGCATATTAAGGTTTTGCATCCTTAAAACACTGCATAGTTGATGTCACGTTCCTCTTATGGTATCACATGTGTGTGTCCAGCTGTTCTTATTGGTAATGTTAATTTTGATCACAAAAGAATGTCCCAATTTTCCATTGTATATTTTTTCCTTGAAACATCTAATAAGTACTTTATGTGGAGACATCTTATGACAATGGTAATATCCTGCCCACCATCAAAACTTCCCTGTCTTTGGTACCCAACCATGATGCTTGCCTTATGCAATGTTTGCCATGCTGATTGTAACATGATTTTTTTCAACTCTATTACTACCTCCACATGTAACAGACTGTCTTCTGTTGTCTATAATAATTCCTCCCTACAATTTTTTTTTCTTGAGACAAGGTCTCACTCTGTTGCCCAGGCTGGAGTGCAGTTGCACAATTTCAGCTCACGGCATCCTCCATCTCCCAAGTTCAAGCAACTGTTGTGCCTCAGCCTCTCAAGTAGCTGGGACTACAGGCATGCACCACCACACCTGGCTAATTTTTGTATCTTTAGTAGAGATGGGATTTCCCTATGTTGGCCAGGCTGGTCTTGAAATTCTGGCCTCAGGTAGTCCTCCCATCTTGGCCTCCCAAAGTGCTGTGATTATAGGTATGAGCCATTGCACCTGGCCTATCCTCCCAACAATTTATTATCTATCTATCTATCTATCTAACTACTGTCTATTATTTATCTATCTATATTAACTAATAAATTCCTATTTTAAATGTTTCGTAATTCATTATGGCACATAAATTCATTATGGCATTTTAATTATTTGATATTAAAATTGTCCCATATTAGCCTGTGAAACCCCTCTTCAAATTTTCTCCTCTTTCCCTGTTACATGCCTCCTTCATTTTTTTTTTAACACTTCTTACTCTCTGGCATACAAATATTCCAAGTTCATTTTGTACCTACCCTGCCAAGTCATTTTTCAGCTAGGCTTTGTTTCATTTTAAAGGGAATGGGATTAGAGACCAAGATCTGATAACTAGATGTGCTCATTGTTCCTAGGAAGGCTTTGTTTTTGGCTCTTTGATCAGACAAAAGGAGGAAACAGCTGCATGTTTTTATATGTATGCATGTATACACGTACAAATATGCATTCGTGCACACGTACACATGTGTGTATTTATATGTGCACCTAGACATGCACATTTTAGAAATCCTGAGTCCACACCAGTGCCTTCCATTTTGATCCACATTCTTATGTACCTTCTATATGGAGAGCACTGACTCTCAGCAGCCTTGCTGTGTCTCACTTATTCAATCCTATATTACATCTAAACTAGCTGTAGAATTATTTATTCCATAAAACCAAAATCGACAAACATACTCAAGAGCACAGGTTATTTGTGTGTGCCCTGCTGTAAACAGACAGACAGCCCACCTGCTCCAGATGCATGATATACAGTCACATACTGTGACCCAGTTGTTTGGATTAGTTCTTTTCTTGCTTGTTTTCCTTCCTCTTCAGTGTTTTTAGGGTAGTCATGAACTGTAATTAAGTTCACTTGTTTCCATTTTCTTTCTGTTTCATATTCGGTCTTTTTTCCATTCTTATTGATTTTGTTTTAATTGTTGAATCTGTAGCCAATTGTTAGGCTTTAAAAAGTAAAAACATTATAAAAGTTACACCCAGAAAAGTGTCATTATTTCCTGTAGCCTTCCAGCCCATGCCCCTCCCTACCGTATTCTTGCAGGTAACAAACTTGATTTTAAAAAATTTATTCTCGGCCGGGCGCGGTGGCTCACGCCTGTAATCCCAGCACTTTGGGAGGCCGAGGCAGGTGGATCACGAGGTCAAGAGATTGAGACCATCCTGGTCAACACGGTGAAACCCCGTCTCTACGAAAACTACAAAAAATTAGCTGGGCATGGTGGCGCGTGCCTGTAATCCCAGCTACTCAGGAGGCTGAGGCAGGAGAATTGCCTGAACCCAGGAGGCGGAGGTTGCGGTGAGCC